>NC_134586.1:38002500-38287500 GCF_037038515.1 Microtus pennsylvanicus | reverse complement strand
GGATTAATCCATTAGGAGATGGAACTTAGAGGTAGAAGTAGGTGCCTTCGGGCATGCCCTTAAAGGGGGTTACTGTCCCCGGCCTTTTCCTGTGAGATGAGCACCTCTGTCCCATCATGCCCTGTCCACCATTCACTGTGATGTTTGTCTTTCCCTCAGATCCAAAGTAATGGGCATGCTAGCCTTGAAGTGAACACCCTGTAAGAAAGAGCCAAACAATAACCTTTCACTGTTTTCTAGGGTGTTTGCTTATAGCCATGAGAAATGGACACATCTGTTCTCCTCATGATCCTGCCAGTTTCCTACAGGTTTTGGGCCTTTTGTACTGGCAATCCCCTGCGGCAGGCTCTTTCTTTCTCCATTGGTGCAGAGTGCTTGCTTTCTCTTGCCAGTTTCCCACTCTCTCTACTTCTCGGAAGTCTTTCCTGACTTATTTAGGGAATGCTGTTCACTCACTAACTCCTCAAAAGAACATCTCTTATAAAATAAAGTATAGTGCTGTCTTAGTCAATGTTCTATTGCTGTGAAGAGACACCATGACGTGGCAGCTCTTAGAAAGAAAGCATTTAATTGGGACTGGTTTACAGTTCCAGAGGTTTAGTTCATTGTTTTCATGCAGACCTGGGAGCTGAGAGTTCTACATCTAGATCCAAAGGCAACAGGAAGAGAGAGACTCTGGGCCTGGCTTGAGCTTCAGAAACCCCAAAGCCCACCTCCAGTGACACACTTCCTTCCATAAGGCCACACCCACTCCAAGGTCACACCTCCTAATCCTTCTTAAGCAGTGCTACTACTCCCTAATGACCAAACATTCAAATGTATGAACCTATGGGGGCCATTCTTATTTAAGGCACCACAAACGCTTTGGCCAGTTAGAGACCATTTCTGACTGGTGCTTGGTATGTAGTAACAGGTCAACAAGTACTGAATGGCCTTCCTTGGGCTTTGATATCCCCAGTCATCCATGTCAGGCATGTAGGTATCAGATCTCATGGCTGGGCTGGGCATGGCACACACCTTTAATCTCAACACTTGGGAGGTAGAGACAGTAGGTCTCTGTGAGTCGTAGGCTAGTGTGGGCTGCAGAGTGAGAACCTCTCTGGGGGAAAAAAGATTGAAACAACATATTCCAACTGTAAGAGCCTTTGACATGTAGCACCCAGGTCAAGAGGGAATGCTGTCAGTGGACTGAATTTAGTAAAGTCACAGAGGGTGTTACACTTCCCCAAAGCTTGGGAAAGAAAAGGCTAGCTGGGTCCATCTGGTTTGCTAACAGGTGGACTCAACAACAAAGAGGAGGATTTAATTTTAAAAGCATCCCTGTTGGAAAATTTAAAAAAAATAGAAAAAGAAATAAAGAAAAATCTCTCACACTCCCTCCCCAAAGAAGGCTGTCACTTGGTTTCTCTCTCTGGCTCTGTCATATGCTTCTGTCCCTTGTTCAGAAGCATGGCTGGTATTCTGAGCTTGCTGCCACGAGAACTGAGAACAGCTTCTCTGCCTGGCATTTGGCAGGAGGGAGATGGCAGCATTGCTCTCAGGCCAGAGCCTTTGACTGCAAATCGCTCTTCAGAGGCTCAAATCGGAACTCCAGAGGCTCAGAGTAAGACAGAGGCCAGTGTATTGCAAAGGGCCAGCTTTCCGAGGCCGTGGCTGGAACAGGCTATTAGATCTGCTCTGTGTGAGCATCTGTCATTTCTTGCCTGCCTGATTTACTATGGAGCTGAACTGAGTTCAAATTGTATCTGTATCTCTTAAAAACTGCAGGCTTGAGAAAATCACAATGTTTCTTTGGTCTTTGGCTTCTTAAAGTGGGAAATAAAAAATAAAGAAAATCCTCCTGGGCTGGGGAGATAGCACAGTAGGTAGATAAAGCACTTGACTTGAAAATCTGAGTTGGAGTTTCGATTCCCAGAACTCACACATGGTCACTTGTGACAGCACACGTCTGCAAGGCCAGGGTACCAAAGGGAGATGGAAGTGGAGCCAGGAGACTCCCCAGACCTCAGAAAGCCTGATGCTACAGCACACATCTGCAATCACAATGTCCACCCCACCTTCCCCCTTGTTTGGGGTCTCTTGTTCACCTTAGTGTACACCAGGCTAGTTGGCTTGTGGGCTTCCAGGAACTTTCCTGTCTCTGCTCCCCACCTCCCCCAATCCTATTGCTAGTTCATTGGGATTACAGGTATTTGCTGCTTTACCCAGCTCTACACAGGATCTTCAAGTGTGTATAGTAGGTCTTTTACCCACTAGTCCAGTTCCCAGCCTCCAGCAGGTATCTTTCCAACTGAATGGTCATTCATATTCACAAAGAGATTTTATTAACATAAAAATGGAGCCCCTGCCCTCCCAATTTCCTTTGACGTAGTCCTAGCTTTCCTGGAACTCACTGTAGACCAGGATGGCCTTGAGTTCAGAGATCTGCCTGCCTGTCTCCTGAGTGCTGGGATCTAAGGTGTATCCCACTACAACTGGCCCCAAATAGAGTTTTTAATTGATCAGTGATTTAATTGACCCTTTGGAGTTTTAAAACTACAAGGTTTCCTGTACAATCCCATTAACATATTCATATTTCTAATGTGAACGTTGGTATTTGCAAGAATCTTTTTTTTTTAATATTTATTTATTATGTATACAATATTCTGTCTGTGTGTATGTCTGCAGGCCGGAAGAGGGCACCAGACCCCATTACAGATGGTTGTGAGCCACCATGTGGTTGCTGGGAATTGAACTCAGGACCTTTGGAAGAGCAGACAATGCTCTTAACCTCTGAGCCATCTCTCCAGCCCGTGCAAGAATCTTTTAAACAATAAAATTCTTCCAGGATTTTTTTTTTTTATAAATCACTCACTGAGAACTGATAGCTGGAATGTAGAAGCTATTATTTTATTTCTTGACTGATGATGGATTTTAATGTTTTCAGACAATCTTATGTAGGCCACAGTGGCCTTGAATTTGTTACAGAGCTGTGAATTGGCCTTCAACTCCTGCTTCTTCTACCTCGGAAGCCAAGTGCTAGCCTTGCAGGCACATGCCAGCATGCTGGCCCGACTATTTTAGAAGTTAACTTCTGTACTGCTGCCAATCACATTAGTGAGGCCCTAGGCACAAGTGGCAGCTGTGTGAACGGAACTAAGATAAGCAGATTCAGAGAATAAATAAACAATGAATTCTGGTACTTCTGAGGGTCTGTAAGTTTCTGGCCTTTTGAGGGGATCAGAAGATGGTTTCAGGTAAGAAGCCTCTCCCCTTTCCTTCTGTTTCTTCTTCTCTTCTCTTCTCTTCTCTTCTCTTCTCTTCTCTTCTCTTCTCTTCTCTTCTCTTCTCTTCTCTTCTCCTCTCCTCTCCTCTCCTCTCCTCTCCTCTCCTCTCCTCTCCTCTCCTCTCCTCTTCTCTTCTCTTCTCTTCTCTTCCCCCCTCTCTCTTTCTTTTTCCTGAAATACAATCTCAATCTTCTCATCCGAGTCTCTCAAGCAGCCAGGATGACAGGCAAATACCACCATGCCTTGCTTTTTTTTTTTATTATTTTTTTATTTTATTCTCCTCTTCTTTTCTGTGTTAGGGACCAAGCCCAGGGTTTCCTGTGTGCTAGCTAGCCCCATGTGATTTTATCACTGATCTCTTTTTCTACATAATAAATTATGTCTGCCAATGACATCACAGTTTTAACATAAAAGAAGAGATGTCTTTCCAAAGGCTTTGGCAAAAATACCTCTGCTTAGTCAAGCCTGGGTCATGTGGTCACCCTTGGGTGGAAGTTGGTGCAGCGAGCTGATCACGTTCCTATGGGACATGACGAAGGGGAGAACTAGAGAAAATCTTGCTGAGCTGACCAAAAGGCAATCAAGCTCCTTGTTCCCAGCAGCTTGCTTATTTTTGTTGTTGTTGTCCTTGTTTCTGAGACAGAGAGTCATACTCTGTAGACCAGACTGTGGCTTGGGCCTTCAGCTGATGCTTCTGCTTCCAATGAATATTTTTGTTTTTGTAAGAATCTTTTACTTCTGATCAGCATGGGAGCTTTGACCTGCTCTGTTTCCAACCTGGGTTGGTTCATCCCTCCTTAGGCAACTTGGGGGTCCCCTGCTCCTAGGGAGTCACCGTATTGATTCTGAACTTACTGCGGACACCCCATCAACACAGTGCACTTCAGTCCCCGAACAGAGCTCATGGACTCTGGACCAACAGTTAGGGAGCCCGCATGCAACCAACCTAAGCCCTCAGCACGTGTGTGATAGTTATGTAGCTTGGTACTGTTTGTAAGGCAGTGAGAGCTTAGCAGGCTTTGGGGAGCCTGTTCCCCATGCTGGATTACCTCACCCAGCCTTGATGCAGAGGGAGAAGCTCAGTCCTACGTCTACTTGATGTGCCAGGCTTTATTCAAGTCCTTGGTAGGCCTGTCCCTTTCTGAATGGAGACAGAACACGGAGCATGAAAGGATGGGGGGGGGGGTAGGTGGGAGTGGGAGGGGGAGGAGGGAATGGGAGGAGAGAAGGGAGGGAAAACTGAGGTCGGTATGTAAAATAAATGAAAAAATTAATTAAATAAAAAACGAAAACAAAAACTTTGTGGCAAAGAAAAAGTAAAATTGGCAGGCAATAGGAGGCGAATACAGTGTGGTGGTTAGTTTATGTCAACTTGACACAAGGTATACAAGAGGAGGGAACCTCAGATAAGAAAATGCCTCCATAAGATGAGGCTGAAGGCAAGACTAGAGGGCATTTTCTTAATTAATGCTTGATGAGGGAGGATCCAGCCTATGGCGGGTGGTACTATCCCTGGGTTGGTGATCCTGGTTTCTATAACAAAGAAGGCTGAGAAAGCAATGAGAAACATACCAATAAGCAGCACCCCTCCATGGCCTCTACATCAGCTCCTATTTCCAGGTTCCTGCCCTGTTTGACTTCCTGTCCTGACTTCCTTTAATGATGAACTACAATGTGGATGTGTAAATGAAATAAATCCTTCCCACCCCCCACTGGGAAGAAACTAGTGTGTGTGTGTGTGTGTGTGTGTGTGTGTGTGTGTGTGCGCGCGCGCGCGCGCGCAAGGTTTGGAGGCCGAGGGGGTGGCTCAGGGGTTAACAGTGCTTTCTGCTCTTGCAGAGAACCAGAGTTTGGTTCCCCAGCAGGAATGTCTGGTTTTTGACAACCTCCTGCAACACCAGCTGTAAGGGATTCAATGTTCTCTTCCGGCCTCCGTGGGCCCATGCATTCACATGCATATACCACCACCTCCTGCACCACCATTGTGATTAAAATAATTTTTTAAATAAAAAAGCAAGATTTATAGTTTTGGGGGTGAAGATCTGGCTTATTTAGTAGAGTGTTTGTCTAGCATGCATGAAACTCCGGATTTATCCCCAGCTCTACATAAGATCAGGCTTGTGGAGGAGGATTAGAAGTTGTAAGTCATTCTTAGTTATGAGGTGAAATCAAGGCTGTTCTGGGCTGGATTGCATCAGATTCCATCTCAAAAAAAAGGAGGAATAAGAGAGAAAGAAGGCCAACCCTGTAATTTCGCTGATAGATCTGAACCATCCTACAATTTCCAGGTTTTTTGGATTGAAAACCTTGGGGTCACACAGAAAACATAGCTTCTGGTGCCTGTGCTATGGCTAACAGATGTTTTCAGGGCATTTAACAAATAAATAATTTAAGCTTTTATATCTCTCAACCTCTATAAACTTTATATTTCTTTTATTTCTTTTTTGAATTTGGTAATAAAGAGGATGGTAAAACTATAACTATCTCATCTTCAACCCCATCAGAGACCTGAGAAGGATAAAATATTACCTGAGTAAACAGGAGATGAGCAAGCGACCTCCAAAATATAGAAATTACAGAGAAAGCTGACTGCAGGACAGTCAACCAAGGTTCCTCTACAACATTGGAGCATCTGTATTTGGCCTAAAGGCCTTGAATATCTGACAGACTTTTCTGTAAAGCAGGAATAATAAAGGACTGGCCTACCTTGTCTTGGCAACATTTAGCAGCTGGCTTCCTTTATGTCCTGCTTGTCCAATTTGGACAGCATACTATCACTATCAGCCCTTGAAGCAAGGGCAGTTTCTTGTTTTCCTCTTTTCTTTTCTTTTCTTTTCTTTTCTTTTCTTTTCTTTTCTTTTTTTGCCCAGTGACTAGGTTTTCCACATTTAAAGCCAGCTACATGTGGAGGTTCTTTGATTCCCATCATCTTCTTTGAAGTAGGTTGGTACTGCCAGGAACAGATGTGCAGATGTCATAAAAAGTCTTATGTTTTTAAAACTTTTTTTTTGGCTTTTCAAGACAGAGTTTCTCTGTGTATCTCTAGCTATCCTGAAACTCACTCTGTAGATCAGACTGTCCTCAAACTCACTGCTATGTCTGCTTCCCTGAGTGCTGGGATTAATGGCATATGCCACCATTGCTCAGCTTTATTAAAACATCTTAAATGTCATATTCTTTACATTTCTGAAGTGTTTGAAGACCACCTATATATCTAAATTATATCTCTGTTTAACTTTGAAAACATACCCAACATGACTACAAGTTTGATTGTTATAGATGGTTAACTACTAGCCTGCATTTCTTTTGGTGATAAGGGGGATTTTCAAGACAGAGTTTCTCTGTGTAAAAGTCCTAGTTGTCCTGGAACTTTCTCTTATAGACCAGACTGGCTTTGAACTCATAGAAATTCACCTGCCTCTGCCTTCCATGTACTGGGATTAAAGGAGTTATGCAACCTCTGCCCAGCTTCCTACATTTCTTATTTATTCTAAACAGTAGTTTGTAATAATAGCTTTTAAGAACTGAAACTCCACCTTACATTTAAAATGAGCTGCATATGTACAATACCTTAAACAAGACTAGAAATATATTACAGCACATTATAACAAAACAACCTTAAATCTGTATCAATATTCAAAAATCCATATTAAAGTAAAATATTTGAGAGTTGTAATTGCTTTTGATTTTAAAAGTAGATTCAATAATCTACCCCTTTATCCTATTATTTGTGTTCTTCCCTAAACTAAATAATGACACAATGACAAACATCCATAACCCACTAAATGACAAAAACAACCCACCTCACCTCTTGTGAATGTGGCCACTGTGTTCTTAAAATTGCTTCCTGCTATCTGGGGGCAATAGCATCTTTAGGAGACCCTGAGAAAATTGGGATATGGTCAAATCCTGAGAGAGCGAACTGTATCATTTGCTTTTCAGTCTCTGTATGATTGGAAGTACAGGGCTTATCTGAAGTTCTGGCTAGAGTAGTCTGTGAGGCTTGTATGAGTCACCACCACCTGCATCTGTTTCTAAATTGATCTTGTGTAGCCCACAGTAGCCTTGAACTCACAGAGATCTGTCTGCCTCTGTCTCTGAGTCCTGGGATTAAAGGTGTGTACCACCATTCCCTGACCTCTAGTGGCTTAGTTTTGCTCTCTAATCTTCAGGCAAGCTTTATTTATTAAAATACAAATAAAATATCACTACATGTGGTGGGGTGGACCATCTCTCCTGAATGTTGGAGTTACCTCTCCCATGGGGAAGTGGTACAAGCTCTCCTGCTACAGATACATGTCTTATAGGGTTTTTTTTTGGTGTTTTTTTTTTTTTTGGTTTCTTCCTTAATGTCTGCAGCCAAGATTTTCAGGTCTCCCCTGATCAAATCTGATCTTTAGTAATTTTGAAAGAATCCAGAGCATTTTGTTTCCTGTGGAAACAAAGGAATAACCTTTCCCCCAGTGCAACACATTTCTTGACCTCTATTCTAAAGATAAGACATCCTTTAAATATATAGGCTGGTTTAATTCAGCAGTTTCCCTACCCCCACAATCCAATGTCTCACAACAGCTGTTGTTTTTTGTTAATTAGCATCTAAGAATTTTAAATTAATAAAGCATTATTTAGGATCCAGACACCTTGTGTTATACTATTTTTCATCCTTATATAGTTTAGTTCTTATATTACTTTATTCTCTCTTTAAAGACTTTGCTATTATTTTTTAAACTATCTTATTTACTATGACTGTCTTTATCCATTTTCTTTGCTTTCTTCAGAACCTCAGCACATTTTTAAGCATACTATACCTATTTAGAGTTTTTTAGGTCTGAACATGGCTTTCTGTGTGCCCTGGCTCTGGGGAAATGTGACAAAAAAATGTTGCGAAATTCTCCTGTGTATCTGCAGGCTCTTTTTGTAGGTATGCTCAGCACACTGTGTTGGAGGCTGGCTCTGCCTGCCTCTGGTCCACAAGAACCAAACCTTACACCTGCAGGCATGGCCAGGAGCTGCATTTACTGACCCAAGCACTGGGACTTTGCCAAGCCTGTGCTGCAGCAGGCATTTCTATCTAGTCTTCCATGGAGTAGCATGCCAGCTGCTCAGAGGCCATAAGTTTGGATATATAAGCCTCCACATTGGATGCCAAATGTAACAGGTCTTTCTTTGGAATGCCAGCTCCCATATAACGACAAAGAGACTTATTAATTATGAAAGCTTGGCCTTAGCTTAGGCTTGTTCCCAACTAGTTCTTAAACTTAAATTAACCTGATGGAGGAAGGTCATTGGCTAATAAAGGAACTGCCTTGGCCCATTTTATTGGTTAGGACATAGGTAGGTGGAGTAAACAGAACAGAATGCCGGGAGGAAGAGGAAGTGAGGTCAGACTCGACAGCTCTCCTCTCGGGAGCAGACGCCTCAGCAGAGACACCATGTCCCACTCCTGGGCAGACGCACACGATGAAACAAGTCGCCAGGTCAGACATGCTGAGTCTTTCCCGGTAAGACCGGTGCACACAGATTATTAGAGATGGGTTGATTGGGATATCAGAATTAGCCAGTAAGGGCTAGAGCTAAAGGGCCAAGCAGTGATTAAAAGAATACAGTGTCCGTGTAATTATTTTGGGTAAAGCTAGCCGTGCAGGCGGCCGGGGTGCTGGGAATGCAGCCCCGCCGCACATATTACTACATTAACCCATTTATATTAATCTATGTTCTGCCACATGGCTCATTACCTCTCCTCCATATTGTATGTCCAACTTCCCCCATGTCTTGTTGGCTAATTCACAAGAGAAGTAGCAGAGTATTCTACCTTTTGACTTGTAGGAAGTGGTCTGAGACACTGGGCTGTATCTTGAACATTCATGCAACCTCAGAGTCTGCCTCCACAGTGGCATACTTCCTTCAACAAGGTCATACCTACTCTCACAAAGCCATACCGTCTAATAATGCTACTCCTTTTGGGGGCTATTTTCTTTCAAACCACCACAGTAGGCAAGCACTCTGTCTTAGTTAGGGTTTCTATTTCGGTGAAGAGACACCATGACCATAGTAACTCCTTTAAAGAAATTGTTAATTGGGGTGGCTCACTTATAGTTTCAGAGGTTCAGTCCCTTACCATCCTGGCAGGGAGCATGGTGGCATCAGGAAGTTGACTGGAACACTGGGCAATATCCTAAGCATAGGAAATCTCAAAGCCCGCCCCCACAGTAACACACTTCCTTCAAGAAGGTCATGCATTCTCCACAAAACCCCATCTCCTAGTAGTGCCACTACTATGAGATTATGGGGGCCAATTATATTCAAACTACCAAACACTCTTATCACTGTGCTATACCCAGGCCTTCTTTGTGGAGTGAGTTCTCTCCTTTCACCTGTATGTGGGTTCTGGAGAATGACAAACCATCTCACTGGCCCTCCAGATTTTTTAAATAGATTTTAAGATATTATTGTTGCTGAGAATCAAACCCAGGACCTTGAATATGTCAGGGAAGACCTCTACCACTGATCTATATCCCCAGATCTTTTTAACAGTAGATTTTCACTTTGGGTGTGTTCTTTTCTGGGAAATTGAACTCAGGGTTCAATTCTTACTAGGTAAGCACTCTACACAAGCCATCCCTCAACCCTTGCTTATTTTTTTCAGTCTTTATCAGCAGTTCTGAGGAACAGTGCCAAAACAAACCAGCCTCTTGCCAGAGGCATCACATACTAACCCTAGAACTTATTAGTTGTATATTTTTACTTTTGTGTTCCTGTGGCAGAACATCCAAACCAACTAAAGAAGGATTTCCTTTGGAGCTTCAGTTCTTTTTGGCTCAGCGCTACCATTTGGGCCTGCAGCAGCACAGCACATACAGGTGAGAGCACATGGCCGTGCAACTCATGGCTGTCAAGAAGCAAATAGAGAAAAGGGCCAGGGCCAGAGCCAGGGCCAGGACCCCATAATCCCTTGAAAAGATACACCACTAAGACAGAACTTCCTCACATTTGAGCCTGCCTCTAAGACAGCATGTCCTCCCAGTAGTGCTGTAGGATGATGACTGAACTTTAATACCTAGGGCTTTGGGAGGCAACCCCAGACCCAAACCACCACACCACCCCTTGAAAGTTCCCAGAGAGAGTACTCTCTGAAGATAGGATGATATTTTTCCTGGTGAGGCAAATCAGGGTTTAGACTTTTCCAACTCTAATCTTTAATACCCTTTCTTCTCTCTTTTCTCTCCTTTTTCCCCCCAATCTCTCTCCCCTCCCTCCCTCCCTCCCTCTTTCCCTCCCTCCCTCCCTCCCTCCCTTCTTCCCAACCTTGGTTCCTTTCTGATGTGGGATTCTCCTCTGTATGCTGGGAATATGTTTTATTAGCATTGGTTAATAAAGAATCTGCTTTGGGCCTATTGCAGCAAATACAAACTCAGGAGTCAGAAATTGAGATAAAATTCTGATGAATCTGCCAGGCGATGGTGGCACATGCCTTTAATTTCAGAACTTGGGAGGCAGAGGCTGGCAGATCTCTGAGTTCGAGGCCAGCCAGGTCTATAGAGTGAGTTTCAAGACAGGCTCCAAAGTTACACAGAGAAACCCTGCTTTAAAAACAAAAACAAACAAACAAACAAACAAAAAACAAAAAAAAATCCTGATAAACTGATGAATCTAAGGAACAGTGGAAGGACTATTGTCTGATCCTACTTTTCTGGATCCAAAACCCTGGAAATCTCCCTCAGAGCCCCCTTCTCTCTTCCTGCTCTTCTCTATCCAACTTCCTAGTCCTTCAATGTCTCCATGGCTAATCCTGGTCAGCGAATTGCTGACTCCTTCATGTTTCAAGGTGGCTTTGTTGCCACAGAAGGGTGGCAGTGAGAACAAGTCTCCTGCAACACACACCCAACACCAAATCAAATGAAAACACCACAGACAACACAAGGAACTACAACCGAGTTTCTACTGTGTCTCTACCCTGGGAAAAAGGGTGAGCGTGGATATGAAGGAAAGGGACCACTCTCCGCCTGTGCTTGCCCCCCTGAATGCAACAGAACCAAGGGAATTTAAGTGAGCTTATCTCAAAGAAAAAAAAGTAACAATGGCTAAATCGCTCCTGATGTGCTGAGAACCTTGTCAATTACCCAGTCCTTGAGGCTGAATGCCTCAACAGATGGAGCAACTCAGTCCGCAGGCATGGGTGTCTGAGTCCTGTAAGTTCCTAAAGAACTGTTGTTCTATTCCTGAGGGAAGCTTGGGAACCCTAGACTGTCACCTAAGGAAGCAGCAGCAGCAGTCACCAGGCAAATCAGCTCTCAGTGGAAAGAGGGAGCCAAGCAGCTAAAGGCAAAGAATAGCCTCCCTTCAGAAAGTGATTTCAAAAAAATCTGTCCTCTTCATTTAGCAACTGATGACCCACAGCCTAACATTAGGCAGAGCTTGGGGATCCCTTAGAAGAGGAGGAAGAAAGACTGTAGAAGCCAGAGGGGCCAAGGACGCCACAAGAACACGGTCCAGAGTCAAGTAAGCAGGGCTTCTAGGGGCTCCCAGAGACTGAAGCGGCAATCAGGGAGCCTGCGGGGGTCTGACAAAGGTCTTCTTTAGAAGATATGCTATGTTTGTGCAGCTTGGTGTTCTTGCGGGACTACTAGTGTGCATGGCGGGGGGAGTGGGCTGTCTCTGAGACTTTTGCCAGATTTTAGGACCCTTTTCCTCCTACTGGGTTGCCTTGTCCAGCCTTAATATGAGGGTATGTGTACCTGGTCTTGTTGTAACTTGTTATGGTTGATACCCCTAGGAGACTTGCTCTTTTCTGAAGGGAAGCAGAGGAGTGGAACTGGGGGAAGAGGAGAGGGGAGGGAGGGGATTGGGAGGAAAGAATGGAGGGGAAACTGTGATCAAAATGAAATATACGAGAGAAGAATTTATAAATTAATTTTAAAAAATCTGCCCTCCTGCTGGAAGGTACTGCCCACAGTTAGGGTGGGCCTGCCCAGGTCAAACAGGATAATTCTTCCAGGGATGCTTTTTACTCAGGTAATTTTAATTTCTGGCCAATTGACATCAAAGCCAACTATCATGAGTTTCTGAGGTAGCTGTCTGGGCCTGCTTCCAAAATAAAAACCGAGGCATAGGGTACACAGAGATATTTCTGACTTCAAAATCCTCTTTAGCGATTGAGCATCACTGTCTCTTCATTCACTGCAGTTACAGAGGAGACTAACACCACTCAGATTCTCCCTGGAGGAGGATGAGATGTAGCTCCGTAGGGAGAAGGCTTGCCTGGCGTTCATGAAGCGCTGGGTCTGAACCCCAGCACTGCGGAGAACTGTTTGTGACAGTGCAGGCCTGTGGTTCTTGCACCCAGGAGGTGAAGGCAGAAAGATGAGAAGTTCAAGATCAGCATATTTATTAAAAAGAAAGATTGTCATCCCCGCCCCCTTTGTGTTTTTTGAGGCAGGGCTTCTCTGTGTAGCCCTGGCTATCCTGGGACTTGCTCTGTAGACCAGGCTGGCCTTGAACTCAGAGATTCACCTGCCTCTGATTCCCAATTGTTGGGATTAAAGGCATGTGCCCCTACCGCCTGGCTAGAAAGATTGTTCTTCATTAATTTTTTTAAGCTGCCATTTCATTAAGAAGGAAAAACTTTGAAACTCGCTGCTCAGCTCTCACTCCGCAGGAATCGTGTCAGACACCTCATGGGAAACAACCCGCTTCTGGGAACTGGTTGCAGAAGCTGAGGTTTGTCACCTTCCCAGTCGGGTTTCAAATCCCAATTAGGTACTCGTCTGAAGCCTGTCCTAGGCAAGACTGACTCACCCAGCTGTGGCCAGATGCCCAAAGCACTCACAAAGGCTCCTGCGCTCAGACTCTAGGCCAAGGCTGGATGAGAGAGACAACTTTAGGCTGGTGCCTCCCCCTCTTGTCACGGAGATATTCCCAGTGCTGGGCTGAGACATCTGAAAGCCACTTAAGGCAGGTAGGAGGTATTCTGACTCACAGTCTAAGGAGAAAACAGTCCTGGCTGGGGTTAAAACTTGGTGGTAAACTGCTTACTCAGCACGGGTGAAGCCCTGAGTTTGATTCCCAGCACCACACACGTGGCAGAAAAAGTGGCTGAGGTGAGACAGCTTGTGGCTGGGGCAGTTGCTTATGTTACAGTCAGAAAGCAAAGCGAACTCTAGCGAAACCCACCAGCAGGAACTCTGAAGGCCTACCCCAGTGCTGTTCTTCCACTAGTAAAGGCTCATCTTCTAAAGGGGCTACAACCTTCCCAAACAGTGCCACCATCTGGGAACCAAGTGTTCAAGTGCCTGAGCCTCTGGAGGACGCGTTACATCCGATCTCTAACAATGTCAATAACAATGACATCTAACACCCTGCTGTGCTTTGCATATGGTCCCCAGTTGGTGGCTCCTTAGGATGTGGAGCCTTAGTGGAGAACTGGGCACTAGCGGTGGGCCGTGAGTCTTTAGAGCTGGGCCCTACTTGTTCACTCACCGAGTGTGGATGTAATGGAGCCAGTTGACCTCCCACTCCTGAAACTAAGCCTTCTCCGACTGCTGCCCTGTCTTTCCTGCCTCGAGGCATGCATTTCTCTGGAACCGTATACTCGTGAATGAACCTTTGCTTCTTTACGTTGCCATTGTCAGGTGCTTTATCACAACAACGGAAAATTAGCTGTGATACACCTGCCGAACACCTAGCGTACTGCACTTTCACTGACGTTCCTATTGTTACTACAGTGACGAATGTAATGATCAAAATCTCCCATTGGATAGACTCAGGATGTAGCCCAGATGGTGCTTGCCTAGCACGCACGGAGTCCTGGGTTTGACCTTTGGAACCACATAAAGGTGTGGTGGCATATGCCTAGAATCGCAGCACTTTGAGGTAATGTTCGGGAGGATCAGCCTAGACCACCAGAGATGCTGTCTGGAAATTTTTATAGATAGGTAATAAGCACAGCTTCCAGACTGTGGGGCAAAGAAGTATGGGTGTAATCATGCCTGATATTTCTCTCTGGTCACCTTAGTCTTAGAAAGCCCTTAGACTTCTTAGGCCTTAGTTTTCCTCACTGTAAAACAGAGACAGTGGTGTTATCTGCCCCACAGCATCATGTCTGATAAGTAGCGTCAGGTCTGTAAAGCATGTGGTAGCTTTTCCACTTCTCCTGAGCATAGTGGGTGGGGTTGATCCTTGGCCGGAATCCGCTGTGTTGGGAAGAAAAGTGTTGTGGAATCTGATAGCTCCTTGCCGTTTCCAGGCTTTCAAGGACAGCCGGCCTTCTAGCTGCTCTCCACCTGTCACTGGAAGAATCTAAAAGGGCGGTCAGGACGACTCAGTGGGTAAAGGCTCTTTCTGCCAAGCCTGAAAACCCGAGCTGAACCCTAGGACCCATAGAGTGGACGGAGAGGACCACCTCCTGTCCGTGTCCTCTGACTTGCACTTGAGCCCTGTGCTGTGTGGCCTCCCTCTCACCCACAAATGCTTACACAAATGAATATATGTAATAAAAAAGAAAGAGAACCCTGTGTTAGAGACTGAACCTCTGCATGCTAGGAAAGTTTTTTTTACTGGTTTTAGAGTCTACAAAAATCTGAGCTTTCTTTAGAGATGAAGTGGCAGGAAAAGGAAAAATTGAAATAAACTATGGTTTCTTGCTCATGAACTGGAAAATTGGTCCACAGGTATCTTGACGACAGACAGGCAGACGCTAGCTTGACAGGCGGTTGCACAGTGGGGATAAGGAGCCAAGGAGGTAGAAGGCAGAGCATCTGTGTGCTGTTTGGCTTTAATTTCTGTCCTGGGTTTGGTACCAAGGTTTTTTCTCTTATTTATTTTGTTTTTCTCATCAGCATGCTCCAAAATCAGACAGAAAAACAACAATGAACAGCACCTCGGATCTCCGCCTGATCATCTTTGTGTTTGTGACAATCTGCAGAATAACATGAAGGAGGAGGAATAAATCAAAGCCTTGGCCGCCGTAGCCTCCATGAGACGGAGAGGAGAGCATAAAGCTCCGCTTTGAGGTAGGCCTTGACAGGGAATGAGAGATTGGCCGCATAGTAAGTGTTCAGTCAGGAATGTCGGTGGCTAGGCTTTATTAAAGTGGCATTTGTTTGGAGGGAACACTGGTCAATAGGTAAAAAACAAAACATTTGAGCTTGCCCTTAGATACAACCCTGTCTCCCATTCTTTTCCTTATTTATCATTACATTTTTGGTGCTGGGAATGGATCCCCACTGCCTTCCATGTGCGAGACATGATTTCAACCACTACCCCGGCCCCAACCTATGATCTGATTATATTTTAGGACAAACCTTGTCCCTCCTCTGAGAATTGGGACTCCTTCTCTCTTCCCATCTACTTTCCTGTCTCCTGAGGGGTATCCTTGTACCAGTCCCTGGAGAACACACCAGAAGACATAGCATCATGAGTTTGACTTGGTACCTGCCCTCAACAAAAGCACTGATCAAATGATTTCACCCATAATCAAAGTGGCAGATGGCGGGCAGGCTCAAGCATCAGGTTTAGTGTCAAGACTAAGCTTGATCAACATACACAAATCTATCAATGTAATCCACCATATAAATAAACTGAAAGAAAAAAAACATATGATCATTTCATTAGATGCTGAAAAAGCATTCGACAAAATTCAACACCCCTTTATGATAAAGGTCTTAGAGAGAATAGGGATATAAGGGTCATACCTAAATATAATAAAAGCTATTTACAGCAAGCCGACAGCTAACATTAAATTAAACGGAGAAAAACTCAAAGCCATCCCACTAAAATCAGGAACAAGACAGGATGTCCACTCTCTCCATACCTCTTCAATATAGTGCTTGAAGTTCTAGCAATAGCAATAAGACAACATAAGGGGATCAAGGGGATTTGTATTGGAAAGGAAGAACTTAAGCTTTCGTTATTTGCAGATGATATGATAGTATACATAAGCGACCCCAAAAACTCTACCAAAGAACTCCTACAGTTGATAAACACCTTTAGTAATGTGGCAGGATACAAGATCAGCTCCAAAAAATCAGTTGCCTTCCTATATACTAAGGATAAGGAAACAGAGAGGAAAATCAGAGAAGGATCACCTTTCATGATAGCCACAAATAGCATAAGATATCTTGGGGTAACTCTGACCAAGGAAGTGAAAGATCTATTTGACAAGAACTTTAAGTCTTTGAAGAAAGAAATTGAAGAGGACACCAGAAAATGGAAGGATCTCCCTTGCTCTTGGATTGGGAGGATCAACATAGTAAAAATGGCAATTCTACCAAAAGCAATCTATAGATTCAATGCAATCCCCATCAAAATTCTTCACAGATCTGGAGAAGACAATAATCAACTTTATATGGAAAAACAAAAAACCCAGGATAGCCAAAACAATCTTATACAATAAAGGATCGTCTGGAGGCATTACCATCCCTGACTTCAAACTCTATTACAGAGCTACAGTATTGAAAACAGCTTGGTATTGGCATAAAAACAGAGAAGTCGACCAATGGAATTGAATAGAAGACCCTGACTTTAACCCACAAACCTATGAACACCTGACTTTCAATAAAGGAGCTAAAAGTATACAATGGAGAAAAGAGAGCATCTTCAACAAATTGTGCTGGCAAAACTGGATGTCAATCTGTGGAATAATGAAAATAGATCCATATCTATCACCATGCACAAAACTCAAGTCCAAGTGGATTAAAGATCTTAATATTAGTCCGAACACACTGAACTGGATAGAAGAGAAAGTGGGAAGTACTCTACAACACGTGGGCACAGGAGACCACTTCCTACGTATAACCCCAGCAGCACAGACATTAAGGGCCTCATTGAATAAATGGGACCTCCTGAGACTGAGAAGCTTCTGTAAAGCAAAGGGCACTGTCACTAAGACAGAAAGGCAACCCACTGACTGGGAGAAGATCTTCACCAATCCCGCAACTAACAAAGGTCTAATCTCCAAAATATATAAAGAACTCAAGAAACTAGACCGTAAAAGGCTAATCAACCCAATTATAAAAATGGGGCACTGAACTGAACAGAGAACTCTCAACAGAAGAAGTTCAAATGGCCAAAAGACACTTAAGGTCATGCTCAACTTCCTTAGCAATAAGGGAAATGCAAATCAAGACAACTTTAAGATACCATCTTACACCTGTCAGAATGGCTAAAATCAAAAACACCAATGATAGCCTTTGCTGGAGAGGTTGTGGAGAAAGGGGTACACTCATCCATTGCTGGTGGGAATGCAAACTTGTGCAACCACTTTGGAAATCAGTGTGGCGGTTTCTCAGGAAATTCAGGATTAACCTACCCCTGGACCCAGTAATACCACTCTTGGGAATATACCCAAGAGATGCCCTATCATACAACAAAAGTATATGCTCTACGATGTTCATAGCAACATTGTTTGTAATAGCCGGAACCTGGAAACAACCTAGATGCCCTTCAATGGAAGAATGGATGAAGAAAGCATGGAATATATACATATTAGAGTACTATTCAGCAGTGAAAAACAAGGACTTCTTGAATTTTGCATGCAAATGGATGGAAATAGAAAACACTATCCTGAGTGAGGTAAGCCAGACCCAAAAAGAGGAACATGGGATGTACTCACTCATATTTGGTTTCTAGCCATAAACAAAGGACATTGAGCCTATAATTAGTGATCCTAGAGAAGCTAAATAAGAAGGAGAACCCAAAGAAAAACATATAGGCATCCTCCTGAATATTAACCTTCATCAGGCGATGAAGGGAGACAGAGACCCACATTGGAGCACCGGACAGAAATCTCAAGGTCCAAATCAGGAGCAGAAGGAGACGGAGCACGAGCAAGGAACTCAGGACCGCGAGGGGTACACCCACACACTGAGACAATGGGAATGTCCTATCGGGAACTCACCAAGGCCAGCTGGCCTGGGTCTGAAAAAACCTGGGATAAAACCGGACTCGCTGAACATAGCAGACAATGAGGACTACTGAGAACTCAAGATCAATGGCAATGGGTTTTTGATCTTACTGCACGTACTGGCTTTGTGGTAGCCTAGGCAGTTTGGATGCTCACCTTACTAGACCTGGATGGAGGTGGGTGGTCCTTGGACTTCCTACAGGGCAGGGAACCCTGATTGCTCTTTGGGCTGACAAGGGAGGGGTACTTGATTGGGGGAGGGGGAGGGAAATGGGAGGCGGCGGCGGGGAAGAGACAGAAATCTTTAATAAATACATAAATTAAAAAAAAGACTAAGCTTGATGTAGTGGTTCAGTGACGATCTCTCTGAGGAAGTGATATTTGAACTAAGACCCAGCAGGTAGCAGATCTTAGCAGAGACTGGGGGATGTGGGTATGGATGGGGAAGCTCCACATTTTCAAGAAACAAAGAAACCAGTACAAAATGGTTTCCTGGAAATGAGGAGAGAGAGGCGAGGAAGAGCTGGTACTGTGAGAAGCTAGCCTGGCTTACCTTCCTCTCACTGAAGGGTGCCTGCTCAGTTCCTGTGTGCACAAAGAGCACAGAGAGGAGGGGTGTCTTGGGGCCAATTGAGTGATGTTAGACCCAACTGAGGCCCCCTCCAGAGCTTTGTGGTACCCAGTGACTCTCTGGCTCCATGGCTGTCTTCTCACTATTGATGGGTTGCTCAGCTTTTTCTTTGGACATCATCTAATACTCACTGCGGGGAAATTCCAGAAGCCTTACTTAGCTACCTACACAATCTATTTCCTTCTCTTCTTCCTTCTAGGCAGTGTCTCACATAACCCAGGCTGGCCTTGAGCTGGCTGTGCAGTCAAGGATGGCTTTGAACTTCTGATCCTCCTGTCTCCACCTCTTCTTGAGTGCTGGGATTACAGGCATACACCCTCATTCCCAGTTTATTCAGGGCTGAGAATTGAACCCAGGACTATGTGTGTCCTATGTAAGCACCCTGCCAGCTGAGTTTGAGACACAGCTTTTGTTCTTTGTTTGTGACAGTATCATGTAACCCAGGCTGGCCTCAAACTCCTGATCCTTCTGCCTCCTCCTGGAAAGTTCTGGGCTCGCAGCTGCAGCTGTTTGCTGCCACACCCAGCAATCTTTTTTTTTTTTTTTTTTTTTTTTTTTTTTTGTCTTTCAACCAGTTTCACCCATCCTTGTATCTCAGTGTTAAAAAAAAAAAAGCAATCCCCCTTGCACTCCAACTTCAGGGCTGGTCCCCTCTCCCACTGTCAGTCAACCATTGTAGTAAAAATGGCTGCCTTCCGCAGGCCTTCAGTCAGTTTATGACACTGGAGTTGAATCTGAGCCTGCTTAGTGGCCAGGGCTCAAGGATAAAAAAGTAGACCAAACGCCACGGGATCCTTCTCCTGAGCAGCTTTCAGATCACGGCGGGGGGGGGGGGGGGGGGGGAAGTGGGGGGGTGGGAAGCATCTTCTCTCCTCACAGTCCCACATTGTAGGGACCTTTACGAGTCTCCGTTTTATAGATGAGGAACTGAGTTAAAGAGAGTTCAAACAACGGACCCAAAATCTCACTTCTCTTTTTAAAATTGTGTGTGCGTGTGTGATATGCATGCCTATGTGTACGTGTATTTATATATGTGTGCGCGACCGCATGTGTTCGCATGGGTGTAAGCAGGGTCAAGGTTCATGCGATCTTGTGATCTCCTGTCACTCTCTACCTTTATTCTTTGGGGCAGGGTTTCTCAACTGAACCCCAAAGTTGCCAATATGGCCAGCTGGGGAAGTCAGCTTGCTCCTCCAGGGATCCCCTTTCTTTGCCTTGTGGGCACTGGAATTGCAGGCAGGCTTCCTTGCCCATTGGGCATGTCTGTGGTACTCTGGTTCTCATGCTAGCAGAGAAAGTGTCTTAACCACCAAACCATCTCTCCAGCTCTCAAAGGCCCTCTTCTGACAGGTGATAGAGCTAGGATCGTAACTCTCTGAAGCCAAAGCCAAGTTCTTAACTGATGTTCTCTGCTCCTTCCCCGCTCTGTCTCTGTAAGATGGTAATATTTCTAGAAGTGGGGTCCTTCTTACATGGCTGGTAGCCTCCTTTTGTAACCTCCAGCCCCCACCTTCTCCTTCTTGTCCCCACAGGCCCAATCACACCAATGTCCCAGTCATTGATGGCCTACTTCCTGTCACAGATACCCCAAGCAGTTTTGCCTGCTTGTCTACTGGTTAAGCCTCAGCCCTTTGCTCCAAGGGTGGGCTAGATTTTTTCTAGAGCTTTCAGCCTTTCTCCACTTGCTCCAGTCCTCTGAGGCTAATCCTTTGATTCTAAGCTAAGTGGTAGAGTGTAGCAAAGAGCTTTGTGGTCACCCAGAGAGCTATTAAAAGAACCCAAGTCTCCTTAAGATGTGTGACTTTGGGACGTGTTTATCAAACAGGATGGAACCATTCTTGTGGGATGTTTGCTTTGAGGATGCTTTTGATTGTCACAAGGATTTCAGAGGTGTGGAAATGGGGAAGTGTCTGACTTTCTGCTGGCTTTGGGGGTGTTAGTGTGAGACAGGTCTGGGGGGCAGAGAACTGTTTTATGAACTCCAAGGCTCAGGTGGAAAACTTTTTTCATTTTAATTTTAAAAAAAAGGATGTGTATGGGTGTTTTGTATACATGCATATCTGTTTACCAGGTGTGTGCCTGGTGTTCAACACAGGCCAGAAAAGAGCATCAAAACCCATTGAGATTGGAGTTGTGAGCTGCCAAGTAGAAAAACTGAACTGTGGTCCTCTTCAAGAGCAGCAAGTAGCCTTAACCACTGAGCCATCTCTCCAGGCAGTCCCAAACATGATAGGGGTGTGTGTATGTGTATGTATGTGTGCCAGATCTGTATACCAAACATAGTAATTCATCAAAGACTCCACGACAATCAAGAGTTTACTGTACTAATGATGATTCCTAAGGTCTTGGTACGTTGTTCAAATAACTACCTTCAGAGGCAAGGCGGGATTGTATTTGCATCTCGTTGCCACCCACTGCTTGAGAATTTTCTAGAGTTTTATTCATTAAATAATAGTTTGATTTTTGTGTCATCCTGCCCTACAAGCAAACACATTTAAGAGATAATATGATTTGGGTGTGGGGTCTCACATCGGTAACCACAGCAACAAGAGGACTGAAGCAGGAAGATCCAAAATCCAGGTTGAGCCTGGCCTACATAGGGGGTTGCAGGACAGCCTAAAGTACTGAATGAGACCCTGTCTCACAAAAGGGAGCGGGCGGGTGGCTTATAGTCTATCCACATAGTGGATGTTGAATCAGAGGAGCTAAGAAGCCATTTATGCATTTCATGCAACTCAGGCAGGCCCCTGAGATCTTCCTGTCTCAGTTGCATGCGTAGCTAGAATTATAAGCATATGCCACCCCTGCCCAGTTTATAGTGAATGTCCTGCATTCATCTGAGAAACCCCACTCCCCACAAGTTAAGTATCAGGAGTCATGGTGGATTTGGAAAGTTCCATTCTCCCTAGAGCAGGGACTATTAACAATTTGGTGAGGCTTCTTCCCTTCAGGGAGAGGAGGATGGGTATGTTTATGGAGAGCTAGAGACGGTTAAGGTATTTCTGCAGTTATCAAAACGAGATTCTATTACAATACTATTCTCAAGTGCGCTCACTGTGGCTTCCTACGGCGCAGCCACTTTGTGATTAGTCTTAAGTGCTTTGGCTCTGCAGGAAATTCCAAAGCAAGAAATGACAAACATGTTTTGAAGCAAGGAATAGACAACCAATGGGCTATTTTCATGGGAAACATTATGAATGTATTTTCCTTCCATTTTTCAAGTATACTGGAGCTTTGGGTTTGCTAGTTCTCTAGAAAATCCCAGTGAAGGGATTTGTCTCTACTGCATGTACTGGCTTTTTGGGATCCCAGTTTATTTGGATGCATACCTTCCTAAGCCTGTATGGAGGGGGGCCTTGGACTTCCCACAGGGCAGGGTACCCTGCCCTCTCTTAAGACTGGAGAAGGAGGGGGGAGGGTGACTGGGGGAGTGGGAGGGAAATGGAAGGAGGGAAGGAAGTGGAAATTTTGAGTGGCATTATTTATAAAGCAATAAAAAAGAAAAGAAAAGAAAATCCCAGTGAAGATTGAGAGCTTATATTCTCATGCAAGAATTCAGCAAGTGAACAGGAGAAAAGCCAGCCAGCCAGCAAGCGAGCAAACAAACCCACCATGTACAACAGGGGTCCATGGTATAAGAGTGACTTGTTCTGATTTAGTGTTAGTGGACTTCTCTGGATATTGTACAGAAAATAATCTAGAGAAGGACAATGTCTGGAGATCAGCCAGGAGCTACTGCCAGTGTCTAGGCATGAGAGGGTGACAGCTTGTATAAAGTAAATGGAGGTAGGCCCATCAGGATATTTGAGGTAGGAAGTGTGGGGGGGGGGGGTGTGCGCACGCGAGTGTGCGTGTGTACTTGTTCTAGCAAGAAGGAAGTCACTAAATCACAGTGCTGAGAATTTGAATGACTGTAGATGGCTTTGCTATTTATAAAAATAAGGAAAGCAAGCAAAAAAAAAGTTTCATTGGCAGAGAGGTCAGGGAAGTGACAGGGCCTTATTTTTGGATGAATTTATTTTGTATTGCCTTATTTGACACTAAAGTGGCATATCAAATCAAATACGTTAGTCCCAAGGATGGCTTAAATCTGATAAATATATGGATGTGCGATATATTTATATCTAAATGAGTTGGGAGTGTAGCCCAGTGGTAGAGCACTTCACTGGCCTGCAGAAGGTGCTGGGTTCTATTGACAGTGTTGCAAAAATAATAAAATATATCTCTGCAAACACATATGTATATGTACACACAGATCACACACACACACACACACACACACACACACACACACTCCTTTTTCTGACAGAGGGATTTCTGTAGCCCAGGCAGGACTCCATCTCACTCCGTAGCCATAGATGACCTTGAATTCTAGTCTTCTTCCTGCCTCTCTCTCCCTGGACTGGTATTACAGCCATAGCTACTACACCTGGTTTTATGTGGCGGTACAATTTTGACCTGATTCTGGCATACTAAGCAAGCATTCCACCAACTGAGCTACATCCTTATTCCATATATAGATTTATTTAAAGGCAGATAGATGGATTTTAAAGCTCTAGAAGCTGACATTGGAAGGTGGCTGTTTACCACTTTGCAAAGTTTCTGGATAGCGCGAAGAAGGGACTTCAAGGATTTTTTTGTCTTTGTTGACTATTTTTTACAAGTATGCCACCATGTCACTGAGACATGGGCTGTGGACTCCACCTACTGGTCAGTTCTAAGCATTTTTACACCATGGTCTTTGGGATACAAAACAAATTCTAGTTCATCAAGAACACAGATGGGGATTGTGGGGAGGGAGAGATGGTGTAGTTGTTAAGAGCTAGAACCTGAGTTTGGTTCCCAGCACCAGTATCAGGTACTTCCTGAAACTTCAGCTCCAAGATCAGATGCCTTTAACATCTGTGACCACCTATATTCTCTCTCTCTCTCTCTCTCTCTCTCTCTCTCTCTCTCTCTCTCTCTCTCTCTCTCTCTCACTCACACACACACACACACATGCATTCACACACACATACACCCTCACATACACAATCACAAATAAAATAATCTCTCAGGAGGCCTAGGTTCTGCTCCCAGCACCCACACGGTGCCTCCCAACTGTTCTGATTTCTATTTCCAAGGGATCTGACCCCTCTCTTCTGACCTCCTCAGGCAGCAGGCACATACATGGTACCCATGTGGACATGCAGTCAAAAGTTATATACACAAAAGAAAGAACTCTAAAATAAAAGTATTTTAAAAGAATACATATAGCCACAAACTTACAATGGCTTGATTGAGGATTAAACAGACAAACAACAAAAAGCAAAAGCAAAAAGTCGATGACAGTGTGAAAAGCAGACTTTCCCAGGCTAGGCTTATGTGATAAGATAGTCTCTGGTGGCACTTGCAGTGGCAGCAAGCCCCAGCTCCCCTGAAGACGATGGGACACAACCGAGACTCTCCAGTGTCCTGTGATGCTAAGTCGTGTGTTCATTAGGTTAGGTGTGTTACTTTGTGTTCAACCAGCGTGTTTGTAATATAAAGAAGTTCATGGGAAGATAGCCCTGTTGTAGATTGAAGGGCGTGATGTAAGCGCCAGTGAAATATAGATCAATGCTGCCTCCCCCAGTAGCTTATAGTCTTTCAGTGGGAAGATAAGAGAAGCTGCAAGAGTGTCTTGAGCACAGGAATAGTTGGGATTTGGAACTCATAGAGAGATTTGGATTTGGATTCCGTTTTAGCTGCAGCAAATGGCAAGTCTCCAAGTCCCTAGACTGGTGGTTCTCAACCTTCCTAATGCTGCAGCTTTTAATACCGTTCCTCAGTTGTGATGATCCCCTACCACAAAATTATTTTTATTCCTACTTCATAACTATAATTTTACTACTATTATGGACCATAATAAAAAATGTTTGTGTTCTCTGATGGTCTCAGGTGACCCCTGTGACCATCAGGATGAGGTCCTACAGGATGAGAACCACCGTCCTAGACTCTGTAGCAGTCTGGTAATGCTTTCTGAATGACAGAAGTGGTCCATGTTTGCAATGCCTACTACAGCAGCCTCTAGTCAGGTGTGGCAGACAACACCAGGCATGTGGCAGTTGTGGCTAAGAAACTTATTTTTCATTTTATTTAGTTTACATTTAAAGGGGGTAGGGAAACAGCTCTGTCAGTAAAGTGTTTGCCTTGAAAGTAGGAGGATCTGAACTTGATCCCCAGTTTCCACATTAAAAGGCTGAGTGTGGTGGAACACAATTGGAACCCCAGTGCTGGGGAGGCCAGGCAGGAAGGGGTCTGTAGCCAGCTCAACCTGGCTGGGTAGCCTTGGGTACCAAGGAGAGATCCTCATCTCAAAAAAGAAAGTGGCTAGCCCCTGAGGAAGAATGGGTTGACCTCTGGACTTCAAAAATGTGCACAAGTGTACCTGCATTTCTGAGTGTATGCATGTGTGCACCCACCCATGTGGGCAAGCTCACACACCCACACCCATGCACCCATAAACAGGCGCACACACACTCACATTTATAGATAGCAGATTCTGTATTCGACCACACGATTCTGAAGGATCAGTTTCCCCATTTGTACATCTCTACTGGTGAGGTTTTGTGACTGTTGATTGGGACCATTTGAGGGAGCTTCTCCCACTGCGCCTGAGTTGTAGCAGGCAGTCGAGAATTATGCTTTGGGCTACTACACCTGATGGAATCAGGGCAGACTGTTCCACCCACACCCCTGAACCTATCCCTACGGGTTTTCATTAATCTCCCGCTGCGACTTCAAAAAGAAAAACAGGGACTATGCATAAGCTCCCCAAGTCTGCTTCTCTTAAAAATATTCTGGTTGGAATGAATCAGTCAGCGTGGTGTTGTGTGTTTATCCCTCTCTTTCTGAGATGGGAGACTGTATCAGCTTGTGGTGAGAAAGTCAGCCCAGTCAATGAATAATCAAAGGCAAAGCCAAGCAGATGATGAATCTTGGCCTCCCTCCTGTGAAGCCACCCACTAAGCAGAATTGAATAAATCTGTTCGGGCTTAGCATATTTTTCAGGGTAATTGGTTGCAGTTCTCACTAATTCTTTGATTGGCTAACTTTGTCCTGGGCCTACTCCAAGTTAATAAAACAAGAGAGAATGAAGCAAGCTTCTGAGTTCAGCTTTAAGTTTCAGGGAGGGACCGCACAGCCTTAGTTAGGACAATGCTGGGAAGAAAAATAATGTTGGTGCATGCTTCTCCGTCCTGGGTCCTGGCAACCTCTAGGCTTCTGTAGTCTTCCCAGACGGTTTCCTTCTCTGGGGAGAGGGCTGTAGGTGACTCGGAGACCTCAGAGAACGCCAGGCAATTGTTGTAATTATGGCTCTGTGGTGCAGGCTGGGAGTGTTGTAAACCATGGTGCTCCGAAGCTGGAAGGACCCCAGGGCGCACTCTGGAAGCTGCAAACCAAGTGGGATCAGAAGATGTGGCATTGAACTCTAGTTTAATCGCCTGTCTTCTGTGTGACCTTGGGCACGATCTTGACCTCTCTGAGCCTCTGTCTTCTGTCAGTAAAATGGATGTGCTGCTGCTCTTCTGAACAGGTACTGGGAGAAGAAAGAAAGGAAAGCTCTTAAAAGACACAGTGCCTGGCATGTCATAAGTCCCCCTAAAGCACGGTTAGAGTCATGCTGCCCTTTCTGTGTAGGATGTGCTCCCGGGAAAGAATACCCAAAAAGCCCTAGCAAACCAAAAGACCACAACGCTTTTGTGTTCCTACTGAGTATGGATTGAATTTTCCTAGTTTTTTTTTTCCCCTGTGTTTGTGTGTGTGTTCCCAAATTCATGTCAAAGTTCTCACCTCCAGGAGCTCAGAATGTGGCTGTGTTTAGAATCAGGGTCTTTTTAGGAAGTCACAAGTTAAAATGAGGCCACCAGATTGGCCCCGAACCAATATATTAAACCACTTCCTCTCTGCTGTTTAAGTTTTATCTTTCCCTTCTTTGGAAGCCAGGATTTAAAGATCAGGATATTCCAGGCTGGATGCTGGGTCTCAGCATCTCTGATGCCAATATGCAGGAGGCAGAAGCGGGAGGACTTTGATTCTAGGGGTGAACTGGACTGCATGTTTCAAAAAAAAAAAAGACAAACAACCAAAACACAAAGCAAGGAGGAAGAGGAAAGGAGCAGGGGAGGAGGAGGGAAAGGAGAGGGGAGGAGGAGGGAAAGGAGAAGGCCTTATTCTCCAGGTGTTAGGGATTATGCTGAAGAATAGTTGCCACCTGCTGTCTGCAATTAACTGGAGAAAACTGCCCAGCCATTGGTCAAGATTCCTGCCTGCACCCCACCCACATCCAGAGTCTGCTTAAAGACTGATGCTGTTGCTCTAGCTTGGGACAAACTGGTATGGTCAGAGCTAAGGCTTTGGTTGACATCTGTTTATGAAGGTCTTGGAAGTCAGCTTCTCCATCTGGTCCTGCTGTGTCTCCTCATGGCACCCGCTTCTCAGGATCCTTGCTGGCACAGTGTCCTCCCTTGAAATGAAGCAGGGATGAGTGAGCCAAGGAAAAGAATCTCTGGGTTTCCCCATAGGAGGAGAATGGCTGTGATCTAGGCAGCTATACAGCAAGGGCAGATGGCAAGTGACTTTCAGAGCTCATGGATTCTCTGGCAGTGCTTGTCACATCAATAATCCCTTTGGAGAAGTTCCTTTTGCTCAGGTCACCCACATGACACCCCAGCTGTGGCTCAGGTGACTGAAGCAAGGATGGGCACCTGACTCTGAGGAAGTCACCTTTCGGGCAGTCAGCTGACTGTGAGGTGGCCTTTTGAAGGTGTTCTACCACACAGCTCTGGTCAATTAGCCCAGGGCTCTCAGGTCGTATTCTTTGCCACCTTTGCTTTCTAGCTATTAGGAAGAAGACAAACATGAGACCGGCAGTCATGAGATAACAGTGACGTCAGCCCTGAGATCCGGAGCAATCTCAAAGAGGAGCAAGCAACGTCTAGTCCAGATGGAACCTAAACAGGGCAGAGGGAGGACGAGAGGACAGAGTGAGCACTGGGTAGACACAGCTGGACCCCGGGCCCTCTGGGCCCGTTCTCTGTAGTAATAAGGGGCGGCGGCGGGGCTGCGTCCCCAAACACCCCAGCCGCCTGCCCTGCCCGGCTAGTTTTACCCGAAATAATTACACAGACACTGCATTCTTTTCATCACTGCTTGGCCCTTAGCTCTGGCCCTTACTGGCTAATTCTGATATCCCAATCAACCCATCTCTAATAATCTGTGAGCACCGGTCTTACCGGGAAAGATTCAGCATGTCTGACCTGGCGGCTTGCTTCATTGCGTGCGCCTGCCTGGGAGAACGGAGCATGGCCTCTCTTCTGCTCCCGAGAGGAGAGCTGTCGAGTCTGACCTCACTTCCTCTTCCTCCCGGCATTCTGTTCTGTTTACTCCACCCACCTAAGGGTGGGCCTATCCAATGGGCCTAGCAGTTTCTTTATTGCTCAGCTAATGAAATCAACAGATTGATATATGACACTCCCACATCAGTTCTCCCTTGGGTGGAGCAGACCTCTGAGTCTATCTTTTTGCCCCTATCTCATTTTCTGCTCTTTCCTTTGTGTCTTGTTGAATTCTTCAAAGGGCCCAAGAACCAAGAGACTCTTAACATAGTTATTCTGCCTTGGGCAGTTTTTCTTTCCCTAAACAGACCCCCATGTGTTGCATTGGCCTAAAATATTCTGTAACCCTCTTCCCTACACTACTCTCTGCCTATTGAATAACTATGTGTATGTGAAGGTTAATTTTTTTAATGTTATTTGTGTGTATAGGTGTTTTGCCTGCATATGTTTGTGCACCGTGTGAATGTAGAGACCCTAGAAGCTGGAAGATGACAGATCACCCGGAACTGGAATTCTGAATGCTTGTGAGTTGCCATGTGAGTGCTGAGGCCTAATCCCAGGTTCTCTGGAAGAGCAGCCAAGTGTACCTAATCACTGAGCCATCTCTCCAGCCCCTATAAGGGTTAATTTTGATTGCCAATTTTAAGTATTCTAATTTTAAAGAATGCTCAGTGAGATTTCTTCATACCAGTATCATCAAAAATAATTAAAGAATATAAGTGAGTAATTCATTGTTCTGCGAAGTGGCAAAGGCTACAATGGTGTACTCATTTAAGACTACATCTTTTTGCTCCCATTGCTAGAAATTGAACCCAGGGCTCCCAACATGCTAGCAAATGCTCTACCCCAAAATTATACTACCAGCCCATACTGAGACCATTGTCTTAAACAAGTTTCATTGTTGGCACACACACACACACACACACACAAAGATGTTGCTATGGTTACATCCTTTTGTCTACATGAAGCCGCTTCTCATTTTTCTCTAGTCAGCCACTGCACAGGGTGCAGGGCAAGGACTTCACACAGCTTCCCATCCCAGAGATGATCAGAAGACTGAGACCAGCCAGAGGGAGTCCTAGAGACTGGCTTAGGGATGGAAATGTAACAGGAGCCAGGCTAGTGACAATCTGCCCTGCAGCACTAGAAAAGATGCAGTGGCCTTGCTAAGATGATAGTGTGTGGAGGCTTGGCTCTGCTGATGCTCCTCCCGTCTGTGCCAGACAGAAAGCCAGTACTCGGGCTGCACACATGGGCTCACAGAGGCTAGGGTTCACCTCTACCCAAATCATTCCACTGTTTTTAACACCAGCGTCTCAAACACTTTGAGTCTCCGGACTTCTCCTATACACTTTTAAAATTTGCTTATGATCTCTCAAAAAGACTTTCTATGTAGACTGCCTTGGCGGGTTACTCAGTCTAGGGGTGTAACCTGCCTGGCAGGGTCAGTTATTCCAGGGTCCCAGAGAGTCGCTATCTGGAAGATATGGGCGGGAAAAGAGGAAGGAGGCCAAGCAGATTTGTCGAAGCCTCCGTTTATTAGAGTATGGTTACAGCTTATATAGGATGAGGAATTTGGGGGGGGGGGCAGGGACATGATCTCTTGCTGCGTGGTCCACATCGGTCATGTAGGCCAGGAGGTTACGATCGGTCAGGTCACGATTCCTCGGTCAGGAAGTCACCAGTTGACACACCTAGTTCTCTAGATAGTTTGGAATGTCGGGTGGGTTCCACTAACAGATAGCTCTCTATTAACAGATAATTGGGTGTGGGGTAGGCTCTGTCAATAGAACAATTGTTAGGGTGTGGAACTCTTTGCAAACCCCTCAGGGCGATGGTTCTTGTATTGATTTTTAGGGGGAGATGGCTCCTGACATTTCTACATATATGTGGGGGTGTTTTTGAGTCAAGAGCTCTGTAGCCCAGCTGCCCTCAAGTGTGGAACTTTCTTATCTTAACCACCTAAGTACTGGGATTATAGGCATACCCTAGCATTGCGGGTAGGTTGCTAGCTACAATTGTAGAACTTGAGACCATAAAAAGGAGCTCCGCCTGGCAGTGGTGGCACACACCTTTAAATGCAGTGCTCAACAGGTAGATTTCTGTGAGTCTGAGGCCGGCCTGGTCCACAGAGCCAGTTACAGGACAGCCAGGGCTATACAGAAAAACCCCGTCTCAATAAAATAAATAAAATAAAATGGCCGGGCGATGGTGGCACATGCCTTTAATCCCAGCACTCGGGAGGCAGAGGCAGGTGGATCTCTGTGAGTTTGAGACCAGCCTGGTCTACAGAGCTAGTTCCAGGACAGGCTCCAAAGCCACAGAGAAATCCTGTCTCAAAAAAACCAAAAAATTGTAGCAATAGGAGCGGCGGGGCTGCGTCCCCGGCACCCGGCCGCCCACATGGCTAGCTCTAGCTTATGCCCCGAAATAATTACACGGAAACTGTATTCTTTTAAACACTGTTTGGCCCATTTCTATCTAGCCTCTTCTAGGCTAATTCTGATATCCCTATCAACCCATCTCTAATAATCTGTGTGCACCGGTCTTACCGGGAAAGATTCTAGCCTACGTCCATCCTGAGTTGGAGCTTCATCGCGTGTGTCTGCCTGGGAGCGGGGCATGGCGTCTCTCTCTGAGGCGTCTTACCTCACTTCCTCTTCCTCCCAGCATTTTGTTCTGTTTACTCCACCCACCTATGTTCTAAGCTATGAGCCCAAGCAGTTTGTTTATTATTTAATCAATGAAATCAAGAGATTGATATATAACACTCCCACATCAAAAAATAAAAAAATAAAAATTAAAAAAAAATAAAATGGAGCTATTCAGGGTCTATGAAGTAGCTCAGTAGTAGGGTGCTTCCTACCTATTCCTGTATGTGTAGGACCTTGGGATCCCTAGAGTAGCAAAATGAAAAAGAAAAAATGAGCTTTTAAAAATCTATATACTCAGGAAAGTGAGACTGTTTAAAAGTCAATGTAACTGCAACCATAGTAACATAGTTTCTGTCTTGTGGGGATGCTGAGTGTTTTAGGCCCCTTCATGGGTACCTGGACCACATAAAGCTCACTGTTGTACCCTAACCCTCACCAATTCTTTCTGTGACTGGCTCTCAGTGACAAACAGTGGTTAGACTCACTGACATGCACAAGACCCTTACAAGCTGGAGCCAAGCCAAATCTTAGCGCCTAGAGAGGCGGTAGGCACATCGTCCCACCAATAGCCAAGAAACTCTTGGCAATTAATAGCTGCTGAGAGAGGGAGAGTCGCTTTTCTTTTAAAGTGTAGCCTTTGTTGATTACAGTCCAGCACAAGGGCTTGTGCTTTCTTGTAGAATAAAAGTCAATCAAGTGACTTAGATTGTTTGAGCAGAATTTGATCTAGCAAAGCCAAAGTCTCCAAAAGTTTGGAGTAGGCTGCCCCAACCTAGGGAGCTGCCTAAAGGGCTCTATGTTGTGTATTTTTAAAAGGTTTATGCAAATATTATGAGGTAGGTGGCAAAATTGTAAGGCAAGGTGGCCTTTTCCCCCCTCCCAAATTTCCATGAACTGCATCTCTCAGGGTATTTCTTCCCATGGTCTCCACAAAAGGGGAGGAGGTTTCAAGCCTGCAACACAAGTGACAATATCATAGGACTTTTGAGGAGGCGGGTTCTTTGTTAGTGGACAGGCGTGACAGAAAGACCTGGTGGCTTGGTTTCTGGCTTAGCAGGAACACACGATGTATCCTTAAAACTTCATTCAAGCCAGGCGGTGGTGGTGCACGCCTTTAATCCTAGCACTCGGGAGGCAGAGGCAGGTGGATCTCTGTGAGTTCAAGGCCAGCCTGGTCTACAAGAGCTAGTTCCAGGACAGGAACCAAAAAGCTATGGAGAAACCCTGTCTCGAAAATCAAAAAAGAAAAAACTTCATTCAAGGGTGTGCCAGGTGATGGCGGTGGCACACTCCTTTAATCCTAGCACTCGGGAGGCAGAGGCAAGTGAGAGGCCAGCTTGGTCTACAGAGTGAGTTCCAGGACAGGCTCCAAAACAGAAAAACTCTGCCTGGAAAAAAAAAAGAAAAACAACCAGAAAACAAGCAAGCAGGTAAGCAAAGAAACAAAGAAACAAAAAACCTTCAAGGATGTTTCATCACAAAGAGGCATCCCGACCATCAGGAGATGCAGCTGCCCATATGCAGCTTCAGTTTTTCTGTATTTAACCCTTTCCCTACTGGACAAACCAGGAGCTGTGATGTGCGAAGAGAAGGGGGATGGTTAATCTTGATTGTCAACTTGATTAGATTTGTAACTATTTATGGACATTACTCTAGGTGGGCCTGTGAGGGTATTTCCAGGAAAAGTGAGCTGAGTGAGTGTTGATGGAGGTTTTCTGTCCCGCCCGGTCCTGCAGTGGCAGCCGTTAAGTCCCAAAGAATCACACAGAGGTCTACATTAGTTATAAACTGATTGGCCCATTAGCTCAGGCTTAATAAAAAGCTAATTTTTATAACTTGCATTAGCCCATAATTCTTGTCTAAGTTAGCCACATGGCATGGTACCTTTTTTGGCGAGACAGTCACATCTTGCTTCCTCTGCGGTTGGGTCATGACTGCGGACTGAGCTTTCCTCTCCCAAAATTCTCCTGTTTTCATTGCCCCATCTCTATTTCCTGCCTGGTTGCCACGCCTATACTTCCTACCTGGCTACTGGCTAATCAGCATTTTATTAAAAATAATACAAGTGACAGGATAAAAGACCATTGTCTCACAGCAAGTGAGAAGGCTCTCCCCCAGAATGGGCAGTACCTTCAGGTGGCATCCCAGAAATAAGCTGATGGAGGCAAAAGCTTTGCTGCTTGTTTGCCCCTCTTCTCTTCTTACTGATGAGTTCGTGTGTGCATTCATCACTTATATCAGACTCAGCTTCTTGGCACTGAAGCCCATGTGGTGTAGGAGGTCTTTCTGTGTGTTGCTTTCATTGGTTTAATAAAGAGACTGCCTTGGCCTTTTGATAGGGCAGCCCTTAGGTGGGTGGAGTAGACAGAACAAGATGATGGGTAGAAAGGAAGTGTGGCAGATGCCATGAGTCTCCTGCCCGAGATGGATGCTGGTTAGACTCAAGCCAGTAAGCCACAGTCAAGTAGAGATACACATTAATGGAAATGGGTTAATCAAGATGTGAGAGTTAGCCAATAAGAGGCTAGAGCTAATGGGCCAGGCAGTAATTTAATTAATACAATTTCCATGTGGTTATTTTGGGGGTTAAGCTAGCTGGGCGGTGGGACACCACTCCTTATACAACACCCATGGACCTCTAGGAATCCTCCAGCCTTCATTGCCACATTGGAACAGTTGAAATATTCAGCCTCTTTGATCTGAGTGGCTTTTGGGTTCTCAGCCTCTCCAGCAGGCCAGCAGCCATTGTTGGATGACCCAACCCCTTCTAGGTAAGCGGGATGGCTAATCTCTGTGTTGTCAACTTGACTACATCTGGAGTCAACTGAAACACAAATAGCTGGACAAGCCTGTGAGAGGTTTTACTCATTGGAATATTTAAAATGGGAGGACAACACTCTGAACCTGGGTCACCTTCAGGTGGCAACCCATATATAAAGACATGGAGGAGGAAAGAGTTTGCTTTTGCCTGCTTGTCCTCACTTTCTTTGGCAAGGTAATCTATCCTGCTGCTGAGGCATTGCTTAAGTAGGATTAGAACTTACTTCTCTGGGATTCCAACATAGCCTGAAGACCAGCTGTGATACTGTTTTGTTAGGGTTTCTGTTGCTGTGACCATGACCAAAGCAACTTGGGGAGAAAAGGGTTTATTAGGCTTACACTTCCACATCACTGTTCATCATCAAAGGAAATCACGACAGAAACCTGGCAGAAACCTGAAAGCAGGAACTAATGCAGAAGTCAGGTGGGGTGCTGCTTACTGGCTTGCTGCCCGTGACTTGCTCAGCCTCCTTTCTAACAAAACCCAGGACCACCAGCCCAGGGATGGCACTACTCACCATGAGCTGAGACCTCCCCCATTAATCACTAATTAAGAAAATGCCTTACCACTCTATCTTATGGAGGTACTCTCTCAATTGAGGTTCCCTCCCTTCACATAACTTGTGTTATCTATTGATATATCTGTGATATCTGTTGACATATCAGTGCATCAAGTTGGCATAAGACTAGCAAACACAGATACCCAGGCTAGCAGATTAAACAACTATTGGATTCTTGTCCTTCCTATCAGGAGACAGCCATTGCTGGACTGACCACAGCCTATAAACCACTCTAATAAATTCCATATATATTATATTTATTTTCTCTTCCATGTGGAAGAGAGAGAGACCCGACTAATATACTAGCCTAATCTAATAAATGGCCTTTATAGTATATATTCATTCTATCATCCTAGTTCCTCTGGAGAACCTTGGCTAATACAAATCATTACAAGTACCTGGGGGTATCGACATAGTACTGATCTAGAACCAATCCTAGAAAACCAAAACCAAGATTTGATGCAGTACTTGCTTATAATCCACACTCATTTTTTTATGTACTTTGGGTCATTTCACGATAGCTTTTCTTTTCCTTTGGATTTTTGAAGCCGAGCTTCTCTGTAGCTTTGGAGCCTGTTTTGGAACTCACATTGTAGACCAGGCTGGCCTCAGACTCACAGAGCTCCACCTGCTTCTGCTTCCCAAGTGCTGGGATTAAATGTGTGTGCCACTACCGCCTGGCTCATGATTACTTTTAATACAATGCTGTCTTATCTAAATAGCTGTTTCTCTGTATTATGCATGGAATAATGGCAAAAACAAAATTATTAACATGTTCAATGGTATGAGACAATTCTGTATTCTGTCAATTATGCTTTAAATAAATGCTGACGTGGGACAACCAGACAGGAAGTAGAGGTGGGGCAAGGAGAACAGGAGAATTCTGGGAAGGAGGAAGCTCTTCCTCCAGTACTGCCCAGACCATGGAAGAAGCAAGATATGACATACCCCAATGAAAAAGGTACCGAGCCAGGTGGCTAACATAAATAAGAATAATGGGCTAATATAAGTTATAAGAGTTAACAAGAAGCCTGAGCTAATGGGCCAATCAGTTTATAACTTATGGAGATCTCTGTGTGATTTTCTTTGGGACTTGCGGCTGTGGGGTACTGGGTGGGACAAGCCAGCCCTCATGTTACAGTTCAAAGCCAGGCTAATGTTTTCCCACTATCGTCAATCCATAGTCAGTTAATCCTTCAGATGTGGAAACCATGGCTACCTGGGGATAACTGTACTGTGTACTTACATGGCAATCTGATGAAGCTGATCATGGTGTGTTTCCTGCATTTGGTGGTTCAGAGTCCCAGTTTGTATCTCTGCCACAGCTTAGTGTCCCTGGCATCTCCTGAATCTCAGAGGAAAAGGAGAAAAGAAGCCCAGCATCTTTTAACTGCCTTTGTCCAGAAGTGACCTCACAGTCCATTGGCCAGCACTGACACATGACCTTACGCAGATGTGTGGTGTAGGTGGGTCTCTATCTGTTGTTTCATTGGTTAATAAAGAAACTGCCTTGGCCCTTGATAGGACAGAAAATTAGGTAGGCAGAGTAAACAGAACAGAATGCTTGGAGGAAAAGAAAGTGAAGAGACGCCATGCTTCTCCTCTCTGGGGCAGATGCGATGAAGCAAGCCACCAGGTCAGACATGCTGAATCTTTCCCAGTAAGACTGGTGCTACACAGATTGGGTTACTAAATATGGGTTAGGCAAGATGTGAGAATTAGCCATTAAGAGGATAGAACTAATGGGCCAAGCGGTGTTTAAATGAATACAATTTGTGTGTTGTTATTTCGGGGCATAAGCTAGCAGGCGGCCGGAAGCCGGGTGGCAGGAACGAGGCCCGCAGCCCCCACTACAGACATGAAGGTGTTGTGATAGGTCTTCTGTCCCTGAGTGGCCACTTCTCAGCACCAACTGTGATCCATAGAGAGTTCGATGATGGGGAGCGATGGGAAAGCCAAAATGCAAAAGCACGATGACATACATGCATGAAAATGTCATAAAAAAACCACACTGAGTGATGGCTCAGGGAGTAGTGGTGCCTGCCTCCATGCATGATGGCCTGGGTTCAACTCCAAGAACCGATATGGTTGGTGAAGGGAGGTAACCACCTCTTGGGGCTTGCTCTCTGCCTTCCACACGTGCCATGGCATATTCTCTCTCTCTCTCTCTCTCTCTCTCTCTCTCTCTCTCTCTCTCTCTCTCTCTCTCTCTCATAATTAAAAAAGAAGTCCATAATTTTTTTAAACAGCAACAAAACTAAAAGGAAACTCTTTATACAATTACTGAAAAAAAGTTTGATGAAACATCAGTTACGACTGCTGTGGACTTGAAAGTTCTCAGGTTTTTGTCATTAATGTGTTTGGAATATATAGGAACCTGTGGAAGACTCAAAGCTTCTTTCAATATGGCCACATTCTTGCAAGAAATGAAGAAAAACCACCTGTGGTGGGCTGGGGATGGGGCTCAGTTGGCAGAACACCTGCTGAGCATGCACGTCGTACCACATAAACCAGGCATAGTGGGGCACCCCTATATTCTGAGCACTGGGGAGAGGATGCAAGAGGAGCAAGCACTGAAGGTCATTCTCAGCTATACAGTATGCTTTGGGCTAGCCTGGGTAAGGAGGACTTGCAAACCTGTGATAGAAAGAGAGCGGGGAGGAAGGGAAGGAGGGAGGGAGAGAGGAAGGAAAGGAAACTACGTTGCGGGTACACTCTGCCTTGAGGCATAGTTTTGGCACCTGAGAACCGACCGTGTCTGAATCACTTTTGATGTTCTAGTCTGTGTGGTCTGTTGCACGCTTCTGGACAATAGAAATGGACACCAGAGGCAGTAACTTCACTCAGGCTCCATTACTGAGTGTGGAGAGAAGAACTCAGAGGTTTTTTTTAATGTAATGTTTAGAAATAAGCATCTGAGAAGTGTGGAAACATGCTGTCCTGATTTACTCAGCCCCATGCTTAAATGCTGGCATTAGCACCACCAGCTGAATGTGGAAAGTTGTCTAAAAATGAGTCACCTGGCACCCAAAACCACTTATGCACAGACTCCCCCCTATCCCCACCCCCGACAGCCCTTATCATAGCATCAACAAAACAGCTCTGCTAGCTTGTAAATTCTGTGCAGTCTAGGAGAACAAGGGTTCCCCCCAGTGGTGTGTGGCTATTCATGGTCTAGTACAAGGCACCAGTTTCCTCCTGGAACTGATGTGGGATTGTATATGCTGTGAATACCATTGGTTAATAAAGAAACTGTCTTAGGCCTGTGATAGGGTACAGTAGAGCTAGGCTAGGGGGCCGGGGAACTAAACTGAATGCTGGAAGAAAGGAGGCAGAGTCAGGGAGAAGCCATGGAGCCACTGCTGGAGACAGACATGGTGGAACCTTGCCTGGTGCCACAAGCTTCATGGTAAAATATAAAATAATGGAGATGGGTTAATTCTAGATGCAAGAGCTAGCTAGCAATACGCTTAAGTAATTGGTTAAGCAGTGATTTAATTAATACAGTTTCTGTGTGGTTATTTCAGGAGTCTGGGCAGCTGGGAAACAAACAAGCGGCCTCCTTACTACTTGGAACCTCAGTGGCACCCTTGCATTTCGACGGTGCTGACTTAGGTTGCATGATGGACAAGTGAGTATTCATTCTGAATGGATGTGTACAGGCTGCACCTGACTCCTTTGAGTGGGTGTCTTTCCAGGTCATTCTCAGTATTCATTTTGACATACATGCATTTGCTCGTTCATTCATTTAATTACTTATTGTGTGTAAATGCTTGAGTGGAGTTCACAGTTGCTGGGGTCACTTCTCTCCTACTACCGTGTGGGGCTCATGTTTTAACTACTGAGCTATCTTTCCAGCCTTCATACTCAGTATCTTTTGACAGCTGGTGACTTGACCAATTAGAAATATTATTGATCAATGTGATCTTCTATCTGAAAACATGCTAATTCACCCCAGTAAACAATCAAAAGTCTCTTTGGTCATTTTGGAATGTTCATTTCTTTTGTAGTTGGCTTACACTGCCAATGTGATGTCCCGTGGCTTAGATGGAATTCTAATGTTAACAGCTATGAATATATCTCATATTAAGTAGCAGGGTAATAAAATGGTGGGGAGGCTCAGGAACATAGCTCAATGGAAGAGTGTTTATTTCACATGCATGAAACCCTGAGTTCTATCCCTAGCACTGTATAAACTGGGCTTGATGACACACATCTATAATGCTGGCACTTGGGAGATGGTGGCCGGAAGATCTAGGGTTCCAGGATGATTTTGGCTAGCTTTATAGTGAGTCTGGGAAACCTGGACTATATGAGATACTATCAAAAAAAGAAAGGAAAAGAAAAACATAAAACAGAAAAAGAAAACGCAATTGTATGTACATAATAACATGTTTCATGTGAAAGTAAGGAGGAAGTACTCAGGACGCAGATGATCCTGGTTTCTGAAATGGATCTTGTGGTCATACTTGTGAGGAGAGCATGTGTAGTTTCCCAAGCTTATATGTGTATTTCATATGTTATTTATTTATTTGTTTTTTTTTTTCGAGACAGGGTTTCTCTGTAGCTTTGGAGCCTTGTTGCAGGAGGTCCTTCAGCTCCTCCAGCCAATAGCTGCTGAGATACCAGCCCATTGGGGCGTGGTCTCCCTCCCTTTAAAAAAGCGGCCACTTCCCTTCTTGCTCTCTTCCTTCTCTGCTTCCAGCGACTAGACTCCCTTCCTGATTGCGCAGAGGGCTGTTGTCTGGGACGGTGATCTGTAGGTTTTCCTCCCCTTTAAATAAATAACCATTCTATTAATCATAATTCCAAACTGGTGTGGGATTGGCCTTCGCCTTCAGAGCCTGTCCTGGAACTAGCTCTTATAGACTGTGCTGGTATTGAACTCACAGAGATCCGCCTGCCTCTGCCTCCCGAGTGCTGGGATTAAAGGTGTGCACCCCCACTGCCCGACTTATGTGTAATTTAAATATAATACTTTAAAAACTACTTTTTCTCAAAGATTCATTTTATGGTTTTATTTCTCTGCCTGTTTATGTATCTGTGCATGTGCCTGCACGTGCCAAAGGAGGCCGTGTGGGGGTATTTTGTTTGTGCTCTGACAAAGAAATCTTGTCTGGAGATCAGAGTGCAGAGGTAGCTGTTAGTTAGCCATCAAGGCCAGGCAGTGGTGGCACACACCTTTAATACCATTGAGGAGGAAACAGGAAATCACATGGCTGGGTGGAGAGAGGAAGTGGTAAGGCAGGAGCTCGGCCCCTTTATGGCTAAGAAGTTGACAAGGTAAGAGGTGGCTGCATTTACTCCTTTGTCTCTGTTCTTTCAGCATTTATCCTGATATCTGACTCTGGGTTTTATTAAGACCAATTAGAATTCACACTACAAGGCCAGAAGAGGGTGTCAGATATCCTGGTGATAGAATTACAGGTGGTTGTGAGACGCCTGGTGTGAGTGCTGATAACTGAATTGGGGTCTTCTGAAAAAGCAGCAAGTGCTTCTAATTACCTGTTAGGAATATTTCTTAACCGAGCTCTCTAATGACACAAAAATTCCCAATCAAGCCAAATCAAAACAAGCCAAATTAAGAAATAATCCAGATTTAATGGAGATCCGTGCTTTCGGGTGGCCCCGAGTGGGAAAACAGGAAGCCTCAGGAATGTGGCCCCCGGAGGAAGAAAGGGAGACCACATGTTCTTCTTTAGGGGGATCACTTAAGTACCCTGGGGAAAGTGATCCTGACCCCATCCCCAGGGAGGGGTCAGGACCTGGCCTGCTGGGATTTGAAGTCCAGACCAGGCATGGGGGCTGAGATAGATGCCAGGGACTGGGGCCTATGCTCCCAACCTAACATCACTGAGCACCTAGCACCTATAAAATCTTTTTTAACTGTAGAGATCTGTTAGTATTACCTGGGGGTCAGCTGGGCACCCTGGCTACAGGGATGGGCCCTGTCTCAGAAAACCCAAATGTTCATAGAAAATGAATTGAATTTAAAAAGTATCACATGCATATTGATGGCAGCTGTGGAAAATTATGTCTGATCACACTGGGGAAGGAAGAAAAATAAGAGCTACATAGTGTTCGGGACCTGTGGGGTTAATTTTCTACTTATTGAAACTGTGGTATAAAAATATCTCTTATTGCTGCATGGTGGTGGCACTTGGGAGTTCAAGGCCAGCCTGGTCTAAAGAGCAAGTTCCAGGACAGCCAAGACTATATAGAGAAACTCTGTCTCGAACAACAACAACAACACACTCTTACATTCTAAGAAACTGGAACTTCTGTTGTATCTCACAGCCAGGGTTAATAATACAACATGAGGTCACTTAAAACATAAGACTGCTATCTTACTGTATACTCAGGCTGTTTGTTTAACCTGCTTTTAAGAGAACAATGTAACAGTTAACCTTACTTGCCTTGGATTTCCCATGTAATCAATTTTTACAACTCAAGATAATGCATAACTATAATCCTAAATTATGTATTCTTTCATACTCCCAACCCAGGACAATATGTGTGTAACATTTGCTCAAAGCAGTAAAAACAGAGGTTGAAAGTAATCTTATAAAATTAATACCCACCATAAATGTTCAATACAACATTTGAATATGGTTTGATAAACAGTTATGTTTGTAATACTGTTTGTTATCTGGGTCAGTTGGAATCAGTGAATTAATCCCTTGAAAAACTCTACTAAAGACTTCTGTAAAGTCTCCTACTCCTTCCGCATGAGATAATTTCTATGCTGTTCAATAAAGAGAGAGCAAAGTCCTTTGTTAGGGACACACACAGAGACACAGACCTACAAGGACAAATACAGAACAGGGACAGATTCACAAGACAGCCTCCAGACAGGCATAGATTCAGACTCACTCAGCAGACAGAGGACAGAAGGCAGAAGACACTGGGAGCATGGAGCAGAGAATGAAATCTGGGCTTTTCTTGGCTAAATAACTACAAAGGGAAGTACTTTTCTCTCTCTCTCTCTCTCTCTCTCTCTCTCTCTCTCTCTCGTTCTTTCTCTCTCTCTCTCTTTCTTTCCTGGTTTTGTTTGTTTGTTTTTTTTGAGATGATTAGCCCTGCCTGTCCTGGTACTCACTTTAGACCAGGCTGACCTCGAACTGACAGAGATCTGCCTGCCACTGTCTCTTTAGTGCTGGGATTGATGGCATATGGCACCACTACTTGGCTTTCTTTACTTAATTTGACATGACAGCATTGTTGGTGACTCAGAGTTATTTACTAGTATGTTTAATCCATACACTGAAACCAATAATAGTGGCTTTAATTAAGTAACTTCATGAACTAAAATGTTGAATTGGATAAGTTTTCTTTTTAAGATTTATTTGGTTTTCTTTTATGTGTATGGGTGTTTTAGATTATTTATAGAGAGACAGAGGCAGATAGAGAGGCTTGGTCTGACTATAGGCAGGATCATGTTTATTCACAGCAAGGGGACACTTCTGTCACCCATGTGCAAAGATAAACAAAATGCCGACAGAAGAAGATGAGATGTGGCTCCTTATAGGGGTGGAAATGACTACTACACTATAGTTTCTCTTTTCTGGAACTGGAACTGTTTGATCTGGCTGCAAGAGGAGCTGGGAAATGTAGTCTTTCATCAGGAAACTATCAATTTTGATCACATATATGTTATGCACACGCGTGTAGGTGCCTGTGGATACCAGAAGAGGGTATCAGATCACCTGGAACTAGAGTTACAGGTAGCTGTGAGCACTCCGTGGGTTCTGAGAACCCAAGTCCTCTGCAAGAACATTAAGCCTTCTTAACCATTGAAACATTTCTTTGACAGCCTGGATAAACTGCTGGATTGTTTGTTTTACAGTTATTATTTTATATGTTTGGGTGTCTTGCCTGCTGATATGTCTGTGCACTGAATACATGCAGTGGCTTTGAAGGCCATTAAGAGGCCTTCTGATCCACTGGAACTGGAGTTACAGATGGCAGTGAGTGGCCACTTTAGTGCTAGGAATTGAATTCAGGACCTCTAGAAGCACAGCCCATACTCTTAACCATGGAGTCATCACTCCAGTCCCTGCAAAGGTGTTTTAAAAAGCCCTACACCAGGTGGCTAGGGGTTAGAACATAGTTAGGGAACAAGGTTCCAGGAGTCTACAGTTTGCTTTTTTTTTTTTTTTTAAAAAAAAAGTGGTTTGTGACAGTGGAGACGCAGGATAAGTAAGAGAGACAGCTTTTGAATTTCACCTTTCACAATCACTGGCAATATGAACATGGAGATCTCTGACCCACTGTCTCTTCCTTTATGAGACTGTGTTCAGGATGAAAGGAGATGATTGAGATGAAGTGGCACCAATCCAGGCACAAAGTCTTGTACCTGGAAATGCGAATTAGTGATTGGAATGAAAACCTTTTACTTAAGGGGCTTTGATATAAATGAGTGAATAAAGAGCATTGCAGCTCAGAGGCTTGAGAAACACAAGGCTAGAGTGCATTTGGTTAAGATCTTTTACATTTCACAAGGCACAGTGATGCACACCTATGAGGAACACTTGGGTGCTCTTCCATGGAACTTGAGTTCAGTTCCTAGCACCCACATCCGGAGGCGTCCAACCTCCTCGAACTCTCACTCCATAGGCTCCAGTACCATCTTCTGGCCTCTGAGGGTACCTAAACTTATACACACATGCACCTTGCATGTGGTGCACACACACACACACACACACACACACACACACACACACACAAAACACACACAGAGAGAGAATTAAAAATAATCTTTTCTTTAGCATGGTCTTGTCTGTTTATTGAGACAGGCCATCACATAGTCCAGGCTGGTTTCCAACTCGTTATGTAGCTGAGGATGACACAAACTTTTGATCTTGCTGCCTCCACCTCCTGAGTGTAAGGGTTGCGTCACCATACCTATTTTATATGGATGTTGGGCATCAAACCCAAGACCTCTGTCGTACTAGGGAACCACTGAGCTGTACTCTAGTGCTCCGTCTCTTTCTCCTTTTTGACACAGTAGCCCAATCTGGGCTCAAACTCATGATTCTTTTGCCTCCGTTTTCTGAGTGCTGGGATTACAGGCAGGGACCACATCTCACTGGTATGGGGGTGGTGGTGGTAGCTGTTGTTTGAGATAGGGTCTTGTTATATTGTTACATTCTCTTCAGGCTCAGTTTTTATCTCAGTGGTAGCACACTTGCCTGGCTTGTGTAAGGTTCAGGGATGGTGACGGCTTCCCCAGTTACTCTGCTACTCCTGAGAACCCCACTATCCCCCAGCTGTTGCCTTTTACCCTGCCATACCTGTAAGGAGTTACTCAATTACCTTAAAAATCCAGCTGATATTTCCAGTTTTGTGAGATTCTAGGAAAGACGAAGCTATGGATACCATACAAGGACCAGGGATGGGAAGGGAGAAAGAAGATAAGCATAGTGGGTCTTCATTAAAGTGTGACTAAAATAGTTTTACAGTGGTGGTCACATGACATTAAATAGTTGTCCAAACACACAGTGATGTGTAACACTGAGACACCCCTAATATTAATTAAGGCCTCTAAATGGGACTAGTCTGTACAGGTTTGTTCATGGGTTTAAGAAAATAACTCTGAGGATGGCATTAGTAGTGAATAAGGATGAGCTCGTGTCAAATGTCCAATTTAATTGAATAAAAACCAAAACTAAATTGTCACGCGCATAGGGAGACCCTGACTCAAACGAAACAAAACAAAACAAAACAAACAAAACAAAGAAAGAAAAACCCAAGGCAAAACAAATACCAAAAAATCAAATAAAGCAAGATGCCAAAATCCTGTACCAAATGGTATGAGCTTTGGGTATAAAGTATCGAGAATCTAAGCAATGTTCAAACAGGAACAGGAATGACTACACTCTCACATAAAATCTTCAGCGATCTCCCATATAAAATGTTTATTAGGGCCAGTGATGTGGCTGAGCAGGCAAAGGCACTTGCTGCCAAAGCTGACTCACACCTCAAGACCCACATGGTGGAAGAGGAGAACCCACTCAAGTTGTTCTCTGAGCTGCAACTGTGTGTGTATGAGCATCCAAGCACACACACATATACACAGGTAAATAGAAATGAAAAAATGCATATTAAAGCATTGACTTTTGACATTGGCTGTAGGAAGGATTAAACAATGTAATGTCTTTCCTTCCTTTCATTTTCCCCTATTTCTCAACTTCTTCTTCTTCTTCTTCTTCTTCTTCTTCTTCTTCTTCTTCTTCTTCTTCTTCTTCTTCTTCTTCTTCTTCTTCTTCTTCTTCTTCTTCTTCTTCTTATTTTTGGTCTGAGACAGGGTTTCTCTGTAGCTTTGGAGCCTGTCCTAGAACTCGCTCTGTAAACCAACCAGGCTGGCCTTGAACTCACAGAGATCTGCCTGTCTCTGCCTCCCGAGTGCTGGGATTAAGGATATGTACCACCACTGCCTGGCATCAACTTCTTCCCTCTGACTCAGAATCTTGAGTAGCCTAGACTGCCTCAAACTCTCTTTGTTATTGGGGATGGCTTTGGTCTCCCAGTCCTTCTACCGCCACATCCTGAAATGCTAGGGTCAGAGGCATGTACCACTACATGTGACATGACAACTCTTTAGTACAAGTGTCTGTATGTAATAAGTCTGTGGGTACTATGATCTTCACCTCCTTCTTCCTTCCACAACCCCTGATCTTTCCTTTTCATTCTTCTCATTCTTCCTATGTAGAAAATTGATGTGGGAAGTCCTTCTGTATATGTGTTGCTTTTATTGGTTAATGAATAAAGAAGCTTGCTTGGCCTGTGATAGGGCAGAGTAGAACTAGGCAGGAATGCTGGCAGAATGAAGGCGGAGTTGTGAGACATCATGTGACTGCCAGAAGGGAAAGACCCGAGCTGCCAGCTGGAACCTTGACCGTAGGCTATGAGCCCTGTGGCAAAATATAAAATAAATGGAAATGGGTTAATTCTAGATGTAAGAGCTAGCTAGCAATATATGTAAGTGATTGGCCAAGCAATGATTTAAATATTATAGTTTCTGTGTGATTATTTTTGGGTCTGGGCGGCTGGGAATGAATAAGTGACCGCATGCTACAGAAAATGATGTTTTCAGTTGATAGGCAAAAACAGCTTTTAAAAGCATTTAAAAATTTTTATTACATTCTCTTAATTGTGTGTGTGTGTGTGTGTGTATGTGTGTGCGTGTGTACACGCTACCATATGGATGTCGTCAGAGAACCATTAACAGGGGTTGGTTCTCTCTCTCCACCATATAGGTTTACAAGCTCAGATCATTACATACCTGCTGAACCATCTTGGCAACCTTTGAAAACATTTTTATTGGTATACACTAATTATACAGAATGGGAGGGTTCATAATGATGTTTTCATAAATATACAAAATGTATTTCAACCCTATTCACTCCTGTGGTAGTTTGACTGTAATTGGTCCCCATAATCTCATAGAGAGAGGCACTGTTAGGAGATGGGGCTATGGGGATGGTCTTTGAGGTTTTCTGAGCTCACGATACCACTGAGTGACTTCCTGTTCTTGCAAGTCAAGAAATAGCCAACACTACATCTGCCTGCAATCCACCATATTCTCTACTATGATGATAATGGTCTGAACCTCTGAAACTGTAAGCAAGCCACTCCAATTAAATGTTTTCCTTTATAAGAGTTGCCGTGAAACCTGTTGGAAACTGTGAACCCCCTACGTCCTGAATTTCTGGTAAACAACTTGTAATGCTTGCAGTTGCTCTTAGCACCCTCAGGAGTTCCTGATGGCAGGGGAGTGATTTCTGGTAGGTGAAGGTGAAGGTGGAAGTCACAAACAATCCTACACCAGTTTGGAATTATGATTAATAGAATGGTTATTTATTTAAAGGGGAAAAACTTACAGATCACCATCCCAGACAACAGCCCTCTGTGCAATCACGAAGGGAGTCTAGTCGCCAGAAGCGGAGCAGGAAGTAAGAGAGAGCGAGAAGGGAAGTGGCCGCTTTTTTAAAGGGAGAGATACCACGCCCCAATGGGCTGGTATCTCAGCGGCTATTGGCTGGCGGAGCTGAAGGACCTCCTGCAACAGGTGGGTTTGGCTGGGGCGTGGCTATCAGTTAAGGATTTCTATGTAAAAGGCTCTGGTACACAATAAAGGGAGCATTCTTGGGGTATTCCTGTTTCAAGGATGACCCGTGTCTCTGTCTGTGTGTCTCTGTATGTTTCAATATCCAGCCCATTTCCCAGTTCACGAACTGTATGGTAGCGCATAGGGCGCAGACTGGCATGGTGCGCTACAGAAACCCTGACTAAGACAGCTCCCTTTACCTTTTCTTGCCCTTCCCACTCTATGTCTTCTCAGCTGGTCCCCCTTAACATGGCTTTCTTATTTTAAAAAATTTATTAATTTGTGTGTATGTATATCCATACTACATGTGGGAGGACAGATAGCAACATGTGGGAGTTCTCTACGTCCCAGAATTGAACTCATGTTGGGTGGCAGCTACTTTACTTTCTGAGCCATCTTTCTGCCTCAAACAAAACAAACAAACAAACAAACAAACAAACAGAAAACTTATCTCTAAGTCTATTGCCAGCCATTGTTGGAAGATCTTATCAATAGGCAACCACATTAGGGAGGGAAGGCAGGTGAGAGAGCAGTCACTGTAGGCAGACACTCTGGGTTTGAAGAGTGTTTTCCAGAGTGAACACTTACATAGGTACTGTGTAAGACCAGGGTTTCTAAGATTTTTTTCACAGAGTTGGCTGTGTTAGTTACTTCTCTGGTTGCTGTGGTTAAGTACCTTAACAACAAACAGCAAACTCAATGAAAGGATGATTTACTTGGGTTCACAGTTCCAGGGCACAGTCCATCATGGAGGGAGGAGCTTGAGGGAAGATGGTAACATTGGATCGGCAGTCAGGAGGCAGAGGTGGATGAACAGTGCTCCCCCTTCTCTCCTTTATTGGTCCGGCAGTTAGAGCAGGTCTTCCCACTTCAGTTAACCCATTCTAGATAATCCCTCATAGGTAAGTCCCCAAACTTGTCTCTTAGGTAATTTGAGATCCTGTCAAGTTGATAATCAATATTTACTATCACAAATGCATATTGTCTGTTTGAAATAATGAGCGCATTTACTAGGCTAAATGCTTAGCCAGATCTCCATCTTTTAAAGAGCCAATAGTGGAATCCTGGGGGATGATGTATCTCTCCTAGTAGCATCAGTGGGAAAAGGTGATGCTGCGGAAATCCTTTCAGGATAGACTCCATGGAAGGCATCAGGTCACATATCAGCAGGACCTGACGTTTTTGCAGTGCTACATAGTAACCTCTGACCTGGGAAGACGGGAAAAGACTGAGTTTAAACCCCAAATACCTGAGAAAAACACCTAAAAATACATGTCAGAACAAGTCCTCCATCAGAGAGTAAATTAAACAGAGAGAAAGATACAGGCTCAGCTGAGGCCTGAGGGCTTCTGTGACTGTGGGGGTTTGTGCTCACCACAGCAGCAGGCTTTAGGAATGGCTATAAGTTTCTACGAGCTAAAACTTGCTCCGTTCTGCTGGACCATTAGTGTGCTGAGCATTTTACCTAAGAGTCTCATCATGACCACTACGCTGTCAGGTGAGTACCGTGACTCACCTGTACAGCAAGCCTCAGGTGCTCTCCATGACCTCTCCAGGCCTGGGCTCTCTACTCCAACTGAGGCTGCACTTTCAGAGTGTCAGATAAGTACCCTCGGGGACCTGGGATACTGGGCCGCTGCAAAGAAGGCTCAGATCTGCCAACTACAGATAATGTACCGGATACCTTCTTAAAGGAGGCCAAAGATGGCTTTCTGAGGCCCACAAGGAGACAGTACTAAAAATTCCAACTCCTGCTTCTGCCAACCAAGTTAGAAAGTTCCTGTGAGATTGCCGAGTTCTGTTGCCTCTGGATCCCTGGGTTTGCAGAAATAGCTAAACCTCTGTATGAAGCCACCAAGGGTGACTTCACCTGGACTGAGGAAAAGAAGGCATTTGACACTCTGAATCGGAAACTCCTGGAGGCTTGGGCACTCAGACTCCCAGATGTAAATAAGCCCTTCTACCTGCTCATGGATGAGCACAAAGGAATAGAGAAAGGGGTGCTCATTGAGGCAGTGGAACCATTGCTATGTTTTTTTTTTTTCGAGACAAGTTCTCATTATATGTCACTGGCTGGTCTGAAACTCATACAGACAAGGCTGGCATCAAACATGTGGGAATTTGCCTCTTTCTGTCTCCCAAGTTCTGGATTTAAAGATGTCTTCATCCTTGCCTCACTACTATTATTTACTGTTTGCTGGTTTGGTTTTGCTAGGATTCAAATTCAGGGCTTGCATATGCTGAGCACATGTTATATTCTCTAGCTACGATTTTAATGGTTGCATCTCTTGAGGCTTAGAGATTCTTGCTTAGGGGAGTGAGGCAGAATCCTAAATCCTGATACAACAGTTTCAGTCTCATTTGAGAACAATTCAACATTCAGGAAGCAGAGGCAGGAGGATTGTGAGTTTGAGGGCAGCTTGGAATGGCTATGTAGTAATACATTAAGGCCAATATGGTGGTGTACACCTGTAATCCCAGCCACTGGGAGGTAGAGGCAGGAGAAATGTCACAAGTTGAAGCCAGCCTTGCCTACATAGTGAGTTCCAGGCCAGTCTGGGCTACCTAGCGACATCCCCATCTTAAACAACAACAGCAGAAGTAAAATGAAACCTGGGGGTACATATCTGTAATCTTAGCATTTAGGAGGTGGAAGCATGCCAGCCAGGAGTTCATGCTCATTCTCTGCTACATAGCTAGCTTGAGGCAAGATTAGGCTTCATGAGACCGCCTCAAAAAAAAAATAAAATAAATCAGGTAACTTAAAATGAATAAAGTAGATATAAATGCAGCTATGTACCTACATATATATGAATACCCATGCATGTTTAAATGTATGAAAAAATTATACAGAGAATTGTGGGACCACAGGGAAGCTATCTGCCTCCTGAAGGGCTTGGCTTTACACCTGAGAAGCATGTCAATGAGACAGGGCACGACCTTAGCATGCACAAGGCCTGGACCCAATCTCCAGCACGAAAAAGAAGAAAGAAAGAAAGAGAGAGAGAGAGAGAGAGAGAGAGAGAGAGAGAGAGAGAGATATGATAGCTGTCAGAGTGATAAGAGTGTACTGATTTGTGCCTACAATCCTGGCACTAGGGAGGCTGAGATAGGTGACTGCAAGGGTGGGGCCAGCCTGGGCTACCAAGATCCTGCCTCAATAAAACTCACATGCCAAAAGCCCTCTCACCGAAGTCTATTTCCTTGAAACTCTGTAACTTCTCCAAGCAACCATTAAAATAACAATGAATTCTTTTTCTAAAAGCTGAAAGGCCTATTCCAAAGCTTTTGTTCCTCAACATATTCTTGGCCCCAGCGCAACCTGCAGACCTGAAGTTATGAATAATTTCTTCTGTGGACTCCCTGGTTGGCTTTTCCTGGCACACTTGCCGATGCCTTGTCAATGCCGAGGGTATTTTGTACGGGCTTCTCTGTGCTGAAAGCTTCCAGCCAGGCCTTGAACTTCACCTGGCAGCGTAGGGAAATCTCCCTGAGCAACAACAGGCCTTGCAGTGCTTGGAAGTGGTCCTTCCTGGCCTTACCCCATCTGAGGACTAGATGGGGGGCAAGGGAGGGAAGGTGAGGGGGTGGCAGAAGGGAGTGGAGGGGGAACTGGGGTTGATATGTAGAATGAAAAGTAATTTTTTAAATAAAATAATATTTAAAAAAGTAGTCCTTCCTGCCTTTTGCAGCCTACAGAAGCCACTGCAGTGCATCACATGACCATTAGGTGGCGCTAAACACAGTGGTGCAGGCTGGAGACCCAGGAAGACAGTTCTGGGTTACACCTTCATCCTTAGAGAGCACCTATCTGGGAACTACTGGCGGCATCTCTCATGAGCTGGGCCCAAATACACACACAACTCACTTCTCTTGGCCCGTCACTTATGATAGGTTGCTTTGTGTTGAATAAAATCAAACTAACCCAGATGTGGAGGTGAACTTCTGTAATTGCCACACTAGGGAGGTGGAGGCAGGAGAATCAAATCATTCACAGAGAAATAGCAAGGTGAGTTTGAGGCCAGCCTCGGCTATATGAGATCCTGCCCCATATGCTAAAACAAACGAAACCCCAAATACAGCAAATCAGACTGAGCCGGGGGTGGTGGTTCACGCTTTTGATCGCACCGCTGGAGAGAGTGAGGTAGGATGACCTTAAGTTCCTGGCTAGCCTGGTCGAAACAATCAGTACCAGACGAACCAGGGTTACACAGCACAATCCTGTCACAACAATGAAAGAACGAATCAAAGCAATAGCAAGGAGTTGGCCCATGTTTAGCACCCCACATCACAGAGGGCACAGCCCCTAATACAGAATTCTTCGGCCTCAAATGAGAGAACTGAGGATTTCTATTGCTGTGATGAAACACCATGACCAAAAGAAACTTGGAGAGGAAAGGGTTTATTTCATTTACAGCAATGTAATCCACCATTCAGGGAAGTCAAGGCAGGAACATAGAGACAGAAACTGATGCAGGGGCCACGGAAGAATGCTGCTTCTTGGCTTGCTCCTTATGGCTCACTAAGTCTGTTTGTAAACAAGACCATCTGCCAAGAGGTGGCATCACCCCCAGTGAGCTGGGCCCTCTTACATCAAGACCACCCCACAGCCTTGCCAACAGGCCAATCTTATGGAGGTATTTTCTTAATTAGATCCCCTTTTCCCAGATATGTCTAGGTTTGTGTCAAGTTGACAAAAATCAACCAGCATACTGGTCTTGACATTTCATCGGAAAACACACCTAAACTGCCACTGAGAATTGCCCAGGGTGGCTCCCCAGGGACTGTGAATATAGGCTTTTTCTTAGAAGTGGGTTGTGGTGCTTGCTCATTTTCTAAGAGGCTGGTTAGGAGGACACAGAAAAGGGAAATGCCCCCACTAAGCAGTGGGGCCTCCGTGAGAACAGTACCACCAGTGAGCAGCACTCTTTACAGGCAAGGCACTGGACTGAGAGTCCATTGGGCTGAGGCTGTCGTCCAGTGAAAGCACCCGCAGAACATGCCAGAGGCTCTGGGTTTGATCTCCAGCTCTGAGATAGAAGAAGACCAAAAAGTACAGTTGACTTTGCTATCAGTCCTGAGAGTTTCTAGCTGGTACTTAGGCTCAGCGAGGTAAAGCATTTAGTGGTGATCAAGGGCAGTAGAATGACAAGCACACTCGCATGATACTGGTGTATATGCTTTTATACTCACTCAGATCCACCAAGAAGTAGCATAGACAGTGATATAGAGAAGATTCTGTCCCGTCCCTCTGTGTCACATCTTCTTTTCCTTTTCTTTTTTCTTGTGTGTGTGTGTGTGTGTGTGTGTGTGTGTGTGTGTGTGTGAGAGAGAGAGAGAGAGAGAGAGAGAGAGAGAGAGAGAGAGAGAGAGAGAGAGAGAGAGAGAGAGAGAACCAAACCAAACCCAGGGCTTTACAGATGCAGGCAGGCATGCATTCTATCTTTGAACTGTACTCTTAGCTCTGTCTTGGTTTTTTTTTTTTAAATGTTATCTTTGCTGCTGTTGGAGCACAGTCCTCCTGCCTCAGTCAAATCTATTTTAGTTATATTCTTATGAGAGCAACTGACAGAAATCTGGATGCAATGGGGAGGAAAAACAGGAGAGAGGGGGGGCAAGGGGGAGGGGGAAGGGGAGGGGGAGAGGGAGAGAGACAGAGACTTAGAGTTTCTATTGCTGAGAAGAGATACCATGACCTTGGCAACTCTTACAAAGGAAAGCATTTAATTGTGGCTGGCTTACAGTTCAGAGGTTTAGCCCATTGTTGTTATGGCAGGGAGCATGACAACATGCAGGCGTGATGCTGGAGAAAGAGCTGAGAGTTCTACATCCTGATCTGAAAGCAGCAGAAGCAATTTGTGCCACACTGGGCATAGCTTGAGCAAAGAAGACCTCAAAGCCCACCTCCACAGTGACAGTTCCTCCAGCAAGGCCATACATGCGCCAACAAAGCCACACCTCCTAATAATGCCACTCCAGAGAGGGAGAGAGAGAGAGAGAGAGAGAGAGAGAGAGAGAGAGAGAGATTCAGAACAACCTCAAGTCTGGCTTTATCAAGGTGCTGTAAGGACAATAACTGCAAAAACCAAAGATCCCTGAACCCTTTTATCTTCTACAAAGTGACCCCTCAAGGGTTCTTAGTTATGGTGATGACTTAACTCCAGTATTTTGTGCCATTAGCTGTTGTTTGTCCACATAAGGGCTCGATATTACATAATATTAATATCTAAAGTGCAAACGGCCCTTGCTGAGGTGTCTAAGCGAAGCTTGAGCTAGCATCTTTGTCTGGGATGGCTGTCTAGTGACTTTGGGGAATCTGACTTGTCTTTGTCCCAAACAGTTTTTGGGTTGTCAGTAACACACCACTGTGCCCAGCTTTAGGTATTAGTGCTAACATGCACAGCCCAGTTTTTAAAAATTAAAAATTAAAAAGTAATGTTTATTTACTTATTTATTTATGTGTGGGCAAGGAACATTGCCATAGTGTGTATGTGGGGGTCAAAGGGCAACTCTTTCGGGAGCTGATTCTCTTCCTCTACAATGTGGATCCAGGCTTGCATTACTAGGTAGGAAGTACTTGCTGAGAACTTTGAAATTTAAGGCAAGGCATTTCTTTCTGAGCAACAAGCCCCTTTGAGGCCTACAGAGTCCTCTTTCCACACTGACACTGCATCGAGGATGTTTCCTACCTCTTCATTCTCATGTGAGTCTTCCCCTTCCTCCCCTCCCCTCCCCCCCTTTTCCACTCAGGCTTCTCTTTCTCCTCGAGACAGACGATCTCTTCATAGCCTGGGCTGGCCTTGAATTTGTGGTGCTTCTCCTGATTTGGCTATGGAACAATTCTTCTTTACACTGTGTGAGTATATGTCTCTATAATTGGTTTAATAAACAAGCTGTCTGGCCAGTACTTGAACAGGATGAAGTTAGGCAGGAAAGCCAAACTGCAAAGGATGGGTTGAGGGAGGGTGGAGTCAGAGTCACCAGCCAGATGCAGAGGGAGCAGGAGATGATCGTGCAGTGTTGAAAGAAGGTACACCACATGGCAGAGTATAGAGAAGAAATACGGGTTAATTTAAAATGTAAGAGTTAGCTAGTAATAAACCTGAGCTACTGGCCGAGCATTTGTAATTAATATAAGCCTCAGCTGGGTGGTGGTGGTGGTGCATACCTTTAATCCCAGAACTCGGGAGGCAGAGGCAGGTGGGTCTTTGTGAATTCTAGGCCAGCCTGGTCTACAGAGTAAGTTTCAGGGCAGGTTCCAAAGCTACACAGAGAAACCCTGTCTCGAAACACACACACGTGTACGCGCACACACACGCCTCAGTGCTCAGTGTGTTTATTTGAGAGTGGCTGCGGGACAGGAAAACACTGCCTACACCCTAGTGCAATGACGAATGGTTTTTCTTACAGAATGGATGACTAGCTAGCTCATGCTTCAGAATGACGAGGAACCTGCCTTCTGGGAGCAGACTATCTTCCCTGGTTCTTCCCTTTCTTCTGAGTGGGAGCTAATGATCTCCCTTATAGAGTCCGAAAGTCAGCTAGATATTCGGTCTAGGTCACTCTGGGGCTGAGTGACCGACTTGGTCCAGTGCAAAAATGCCCTGAGTTTACATGGTGTCACTGCAGAGGTCACTAGGCTGATAATCACACCAACCAGAACCTATGCATTTGTAATTAATATAAGCCTCAGCTGGGTGGTGGTGGGCACACCTTTAATCCCTGAACTCAGGAGGCAGAGGCAGGTGGGTCTTTGTGAGTTCTAGGCCAGCCTGGTCTACAGAGTGAGTTTCAGGGCTCTCTCACCCATTTCAGCCTCTGGTCTAGGCTATAATCCTTCAGAAAGATCCAAAAGGAATAAAATGCAGGTCTGAGAAGTGAGATTTCAGGACCCCCACCTGACTGACTTATTCATTCAAAATGGCTTTTCTTTGTATTTGTTTGTTTTTTAAATTTGTGTGTGTTCAAGTGTGTATACCAGGGCTTTGTACATGTTTGTGTGTCCGTGTGGGCTGTGTGTGGAGGGCAGAGATTGACACTGATTATCCTTCTCAGTTGCTCATTACTGTGTATGTATGTTTGTGTTGTCTGTCTGTATACATGTATGTATGTATTTATATTTATTGTTTGTGAGACAGGGGCTTTCTATGTAGCCCTGTCCCGGAACTCGTTATGTAGACCAGTCTGACTTTGAACTCATTTGCTTTGGATGGCACCATCCCTGGACAGGTGGGTCTGGATTGTCTAAGAAAACTAACTTGAAGGGACACTGTCTCCCTTGAGCTTGTGCCTCTGGCAGGCCTTGTCCTTCTCCTTTCCCTCTACCTTGCTAACAACTGTTGGATCACATTCCTAAAGCTAACCGCCAATGCCTATTCCCTTATTCGGCCACTTCTTCCTCCTGAGGCTGACTACCAAAGTCCAGCAATCAAAATCCCTTTCCAGCTCACCTAATTAACATGCTCAATTAAAATGAAACACCTCATCCTAACACGGGCTTTCCCCTTGACCTTTATAACTGCCATTTCCCTATGGACCACGTCTATGTCCCCTCTATCCTTAGGCTGTCCCTTGTCCCTATGAGACAAACACCCTTTCCCCTCTTCCCTTTTCCCGTTATCCTCATCTCCTATTCTCCTATCTCCTTCACTGCAGCATCCTAGCCCGTTCTCACACAGACTTCCTATTTTCCTCCTCTTAAAAATGACACCTGCAGCCGGGCGGTGGTGGCGCAGACCTTTAATCCCAGCACTCGGGAGGCAGAGTCAGGCGGATCTCTGTGAGTTCGAGACCAGCCTGGTCTACAGAGCTAGTTCCAGGACAGGCTCCAAAAGCCACAGAGAAACCCTGTCTCGAAAAACCAAAAAAAAAAAAAAAAATGACACCTGCAAGGTCATTTGCTGCTGTTTTCTGCCTGAGTCAGGCCATTTGCTGGTTCAGTTCCTGCCTCCAGGTTCCTGCCTCAAGTTACTGCCTTGGTTGCCTACTTGAATGAAGGACTCTGTAAGCTAAAGGAAACCCTCTCTTCCCCAGGTTGGTTTTGGTCAGTGTTTTAGTGAAACAACGGAACACAAACTAGGTCAAGCAAGCACTGTAGCACTGAATCACATACCCAGTGTCCCCTTTCTCCACAGCTGCCTCAATCATCAGGGATTTCTCTAGACTCAATGTCGCAGAACTTTATTATTCTTACACAATGGCTACATAGTCCTGTCCTTAGTCAGCCACAATCCTGTGACCTTGGGAATTCCAGTCCTTATCTCTAACCTGCTCGCAGGTTTCGTCTCTGAGCACGTGACCCTAAATTCCCTTTCAGTCAGCAGCAATGGGGATGCAGTTAGAGGTGCAGCTTCCTGCTGCTACCTGCAACAGTCTGATTAATTCATTTCTACCTGCAACAGTCTGATTAATTCATTTCTACCTAAAACAGTCTGATTAATTCATTTCTACCTGCAACAGTCTGATTAATTCATTTCTGGGGCCTCCACTCAGATGAAGCCAGAATATTTTTGCTGCAGAAACTTCAGCATGGGATAGAAGTGAAGAGATAGATATTCAGCACGTGGGTAAGAGAGAGAGGTGCATAAAAAAAACTGTAAGGCACACCTACATGTGCGTGTGTAACAGAGCCCTAGACCTTAGCATGACTAATGCCATGTTAGAGGCACCATTCTGAACATAAAACCCAGCATGCTGGCCCCCCGCCAAAACAGGAACAAAGACCCAATCCATCAAACATGTAGTCCACAGTTTCAGGAAAGTCCCTAAATCTATGAAACTCGCCTTTTGGCTTCTGTAGATCTGCTTCTTGCCAACTGAAGTGTGACAACCAGGATGTGAGTTTTGTGCATAAAAGACTGTGAGGCTCAGAGCTGCATGACTTGGGCAAGTGTCTGTGCAGCCGCAGCTGCAATAAAGATTTTCTTTTCGGCTTTCTGAGTGTCTGTATGGTGGTCTCTGCTGGGCTTACCCGCAGCAAGTGTGGACTTCTGAAAGGAAAGTCAAAGTTTGGTGTCATGGCACGTGCCTATAATCTAGCACTTGAATCACCTTTGACTACCTCCAATTTGACATCATTCTGAACTAGGTAAGATGCTGTTTCAAAACAGCAAAACAAAAACAAAATCTAAAAGTAATATATTGGTAACTTCAGAAAAGCAGTATTAAAATGGTTTAAATTATTTGTTCATTTATGTATTTTTATGTAGCCCTGACTGGTTTCTGGAACTCACTGTAGATGAGTTGAATTTGCTTTAGTCCCTCTGTTTCTGCCTCCTGAGTGCTGAGAGAACAGCATAGTGGCCCGTTCCATTTAATGTTCTGTTGTCATCATTTTTATCGTGAAGATAAAGTAGAACTTATGATTTTTTTCATGTAGCCCAAGCTTACTTCATAGTTCACTCTGTAGCCAAGAATGACCTTGAATTTCTGATCTTCCTGTCTCTACTTCAGAAGTGTTGGCATTGCAAGCGTTTGCCACCATGCCTTGGTTGGGGTCAGACTCAGAGCTGAGTGAAAGCTAATCTGATAAGCAATACTTCAGCTCTATTCTCTGTATGTATATATGTGTGGCCACATATCCATGTGCGTGCATGTGTGCGTGTGTGTGTGTGTGCCCACGCACATGCAGAGGCCAGAGCCGATGGTGGAGTATCTTCCTCAGTTGCTCTCCATCTTTCTTCTGAGACAAGGGCTGCCACTGAACCACAGCTCACTTATTTGGCTAGACTACTGCCCAAGGACACCCCAGTTCTGGGGTTGCAGACATATGCTGCAACACCTGGCTTTTATTCAGGTGCTGGGATCTGAACTCAGGTCCTCACGCTTGCACAGAAAGTACTTATCAACTGGGCCATCTTCCCAGACCGTGTGTGTGTGTGTGTGTGTGTGTGTGTAATGCTAGATTCTCCAGTTAAGGAGTATTTTTTCCATTGACTCACAGTTGTAGAAGTGGAAACAATTACGGTAAATGTAGATGAGAGATGTTCCTCATTTTAAAATTAGCTTGGAGCCCAGTGTGGTACACGCCTGTAGGCCAAGTTTCTGGGAAAGAAGAGAATCAGAAGTTCAAGGCTACTCTTAGCTACAGAGTAAGTTTTCAGGTAACTTGAACTAGATTAGACCCTGCAACAACAACAACAACAACAACAAATTTTAGCTTGAGCTAGGGGTATAGATAGGAGGTAGACCCCTTGTCTACAAGCATAGAGCTTTGGGCTTGATCTCCAGCACCTCAATATAGATAAATAAGAATAAGACTGGGTCAATTATTCTATATAGTTCCCAGAAGGGAGGCTACAGGAAAGCCAACACAAGTGCTTAAGTCATAATGATAATGGACTGGACCTCTGAAACTGTAAGTGAGCCTCCTCAATAAAATGTTTTCCTTGCAAGAGTTGCCATGGTCATGGTGTCTCTTCCCAGCAATAAAGCCCTAACTAAGACAACCAGCTTCTAAAACTCTTTCCATTCTCCCCTCCTGTCATAGATTTTTTTAGGGCTGAAATTTCAGTGCCTAGGCAGCTTAAAAATCACAGAAACGTATCTCCTAACAGTTCTGGAGGTAAGAAACCTCAACCCAAAATGTTCCATCTTTTAGGGACAGAGGAAGGAAATAATTCAATCCATAAAGGCCTCCTACAGGCAGTTCCCCATAGATCCTGCTCCAGTGAACTTTAAAACAAGCAAATTCTTTTCGTATTTCTTTTTTGATTTATGCACAGGAGCTGTGGTGTGCATGTGAGGATCTGAGAACTATGTGCTGTAGTCATTTCCTTCCTGCTGCTGTGTGGGGTCCTGGGGATGAAACTCGGGGTGTCAGGTTTGGCAGTAATAGTCCTTATCCACTCCCAGTAAACTTTTAAAACTATGAATTGAGCCCTGGCAAGAAGGCTCAGCTTGTATTGGGCACCGTAGATGGATTTTAATTTGGGTTTCCAGCGCACAAAAAATGACACGGAGACTTATTATTAATCATGAAAGCTCAGCCTATTGTTTAGGCTTGTCCCATTAGTTCTTATAACTTAAATTAACCCATACTTTAAGATCTACATTCTTTTACGTGACTCAGTTACCTTTACTTTGTATTGTACATCCTGCTTCCTCCTTGTCTGGCTGGCGACTCCGCCTTTCTTCTACCCAGAGCTCTCTCTGGCCTGAAGTCCCTGCTATAACTCCTGCCTAGCTATTGGCCATTTAGCTTTTTATTAAACCAATCACAGTGACATATCATCACACGGTGTAAAGGAACATTTCACAGTAGACCACTTACCATTGAACCCGATGACCTGAATTTAAACTCTAGAACTCACGTTGGAAGACGAGAACCACCGCCTGCAAACTGTCCTCTGACCTCTACATGTGTGCATGAATGCACTCCTCACCTACCAAACACACGCACCTGCACAGTCACTCTCCTGCAGTTCCAGAGGTGCCTCAGCAGTTCAGAGCACTTGCAGCTCTTGTAGAGGACCCACAGGGAGGTCAACAACTGTCTATCTGTAACTCCAGTTTCAGCAGGTCCAGTCTCCTCTTCTGGTTTTCTCAGGCGCCACACACATGTACAAAGACACACATGCAGGCAAAACATGTATGTATAAAATAAAAACAATTAAATCATCAGTTACCCTTCTGACTTCCTGTCTTGTATAATAAAATCTAAAGTCATTCCCTTTCTCCCCATCTTTCCCATATCCCCCATTGAAAAGTTGAAAATAGCATCTTCTTTCATACATCACAACTAGTTTCCCCACCGCCATGCCCCCCTCCCTCTGGTCCCTGAATTCTCTATCTACTTCTCTCCCCTACTCCAGGCTGTGCCAGCGCTCTGTACTGTCCGGAGAATAACCTACAACAGCAGCACTTTAGGTTTTAAACGAATGAGTTAATTAAGTATATAGCAGCTGGAGAGATGGCTCAGAGGTTAAGAACACTGGCTGTTCCTCCCGAGGTCCTGAGTTCAATTCCCAGCAAGCACATGATGGCTCATAACCATCTGTAATGAGTTCTGGTGCCCTCTTCTGGCATAGAGGTGTACATGCGGAGGAACATTGTATACATAATAAATCTTAAAAAAATATATAAAAAAAGTATATAGCAAGTAAAAGTAAAAGAATTAATAGCAAGTAGCAACTAGGTAGGCAGACTCCATCAAACTTATAGGCTCACACCATCCACCAGAGATAACTGGAGTGACTGATTGAGAGCACTAACACAGGTCAGAGGGTTGTCAACATGTGTTGGACTCTAGCGTCCAAACACCGAGGAGGAGTCGCCCCCAGAGACCACCTCACACACCACAGCCGATGCAAAAGCATGAGGATTTTATTAATTCTGTCATGACAGGGTCCCTCAGCATTCGGGAAGCCAAGAGACCTCAAATAGCTGGCACAGGCTACTTTTAAAGGAGAAGGCCAGAGAAGCAAGGGGGGTTGTGATTGGCTTATTTAAAAGGCTATTACCAATAATTGGCTGGAGAGCTGTTGCCAGATCAGATGAGGTAAGAGGTCATTTTGACCTCGTTTCTCAGGGGACCGAATCAAAACATATGTATATGGGTAATTGTTCAGGAACTGAGTACGTGTGAGTGTAGCTGTTGGGTCCTTGGTTCCCAGGAGAGGAGGGGAAGCACTATGGCACGGAGGCTGAGAGGATTCAGAATTGTCAGAAATGGCTTCAGAATTGTCTTAAAGTCTTACACATGAAGCAGAAATCAGTTGGGGAAGTTGAGGCAGTCAGCTGGAGTTTCCTTTTCTTAAAGACTACGTTTTAAATTAAAATATAATTGTATCATTTCCCCTTCCCTTTCTCCCCAGCTTTCCCATATCCCCCATTTAAAAGTTGAGAATAGCATCTTCTTTCAGACAATACACCACACTGGTTTCCCCACCCTCACCTCTACCGCCAGCTGGAGTGACTAATTGAGCTAACTTCCAGCTTCCTGTTCCCGCTGCAGCCATCTTTAGGTCAGGGACTAAGCGTTGTTCATTCTACTGGAAATGGCTTCCTTCCTGGCTGTTATCAGCTCACGGTGTTTTCACTCGTGTGCTGTCTTGCTCTTCTCTTCTCTCCTCACCATCCCACCCCAGGCAGGGGCCCTAGAGGACCCTGTGAGACACACACACCGGTTCTGGAATGGGGTTGGAGGACGGTGCTTTCAGAGCCAGGAGCTCAGTGAGTTTAAGCACAGGGTGGATGACAGCCAGCCACACTTCTCTCGACGTCCAGACCACAGCACTGTCCTTCCCCATTCAGAGTCTTTGCTCTCTTTCTTTTCCTGGAATGTGCTTCCACCAAAGACCAGCCTGGTTCTCTTTCTCACTTCCCTCAGCTTTCCGCTCAGGGTCACCTGATCTAGAAGACAAGTGAGTGGGCTCCAGTTTCCTCTCCATCAGTTTTGTGAGCAGTGTGAAGAATCACATGGCATTTTCTCATTTGTTAGCTGTATTTCTGTTCTCCCGACTGGACTGTAAGCTCCAGGAGGGCAGTGATTTTGCTGTTACTGTTGTTTTGTCGTAGGGCTAGAAATGAGCCCTAAGTCTTGCACATGCTGGAAAAGAATTTTATCATTGATCTAGACTCACAGCTCAGGGACTTTTTTTTTTCCAACTTCATAATTCCTGCATTCTTCAGATATTCTTCATATACATGTACACACACACACACACACACATATACATGCATATACATACAGATAGAAATACAAACACATATTTTAGACAAGATCTCATGGATCTTAGGCTGGCCTCAAACTCAATATGCAATCTGGGATGACTTTGTACTTCTGATCCCTTGACCTCTCAAGTGCTGTGCCACTATACGCACTGAATTCAGCCCAGGGATGGATGGAACCCAGGATTTTGTGCATGCTAGGCAACTGCTCTACCAACTGAGCTACACCCCAAGCCCTTGTGTACATATTTTCTTTTCTTTTTTAGCTTTTTGAGACAGGGTTTCTCCATGTTGTTTTGGAGCCTGTCCAGGAACTAGCACTTGTAGACCAGACTGGCCTTGAACTCAGAGAGCTCCTCCCGCCTCTGGGGATTAAAGGCGTGCACAAATTTTTCTGGTGTATAGTGCAATTAAATCACTTTTCAAGGGTAACACACCAATAAAAACATTACTCTTCACTCTTTTATGTTTATCAACCAAAGACAAGGGGCAGAAGTTTTGTTGCTCTTGCAGAGTTGAGGGTGGATCCCAGGGTTTTGGACAGGTGTGACAAGTGCCCAGTTTCTGAATGTCATGTATTTCTGGTGACAGTGTTTTGCTAGGTTCACTATGTAGTTCAGGGTGGTCTTGAGCTCACCAAACAAGACTTGACCTACAATCCTCCTGCCTCACACTCCAGAGTGCTGGGTTTACAAGTGTGCACCCCGCAACAAATCATTCAGAGCTTCGGTGTCACTTCGTCGGACTAGGTCTCGTGGAGCTCAGACAGGCCTTGAACTCTTAACCTTCTTCCTCAATCTCCCAATCTCACGTGCATCACCAGGCCTAGTTTGGGCACTTTATTCAGCTCTCAGGTGGTTGGAACCCCATACTTCATACCTGTCAGGCAAGCAGCCTACCAACTGAGTTACATCACCAATCCAAATTCTGATTTTTTTTAAATTCTGTGTTTAATTCCTCAGAGTATTAACATGTTATTTCAGAGTACATTGCCAATGAACAATTATAGAAAAACCCAGGATCAACTTTTTTTTTTTAGATTTATTATTATGTATCTCTGTGTGGTGGTATATGCATGCAGGAACCCATGAGGTGAGAAAGCCCTGGATCAGGGTTCTCTAGAGCCAAAGTTACAGGCTGTTGAGGGCAACAGATGTGGGTGCTGGGTTCTGAACTCAGGTCCTCTGAAAGAACGGCATGCACTCTTACCTCCACCCCTCAGTCATCCCCGTAACCTAGCATTTTTGGTTTGTTGAACTCCTGATCCGCCCGCCCTCACCTCGCAAATACTGACGTTGCTGGCGTGAGTCTAGCTGAGGAGACCAATAAGGTAGGGGAAAAATGCGGAACGAACCTACGAGGAAAGAGAGAAGAGGCAAACATACTACAAAGTAAATTGACAGTCGAGCCACTGAAGTCTGTGCTCTGGTCCTACCGCCCGGTGGCGCTGTCGGCGGCGGGCGCTCGGGATCTGCTGGGCCGCGCCGCTCTTGCCGTGCGCTTCCGAGGCTGCGCTGAGCCAGGCGTGGGGGGTGGGTAGGGCGAGTCATATGACCCGCTGGGCTTCCTGGCTCTGGCCGTCGCAGCCGCCCGCTTGTGTCCGCCCGAGTCGCGCCGGGGGGCCCGTCGAGGAGCCGTTGGCGGGTTCGGGGCCGATATCCGCTCGTGGGAAGCAGTGTCCGCCGTCGTCTGCGCCCGTCCCTGCTCGCTGCCGGCCGCCGCCATGCTGGCGCTCATCTCCCGCCTGCTGGACTGGTTCCGTTCGCTCTTCTGGAAGGAGGAGATGGAACTGACGCTCGTGGGGCTGCAGTACTCGGGCAAGACCACCTTCGTCAATGTCATCGCGGTGAGCAGTCAGCTGCGGGAGGCCAGCCCGCCGTCCCGGGCTTGTCACCTCCCCGAGGTCCGGGCCGTACGCATGTGGGCCTCGGAGGTTGTAGCTGGCGGGTCAGCAGCCCGAGGGTCAATTCCATCTTGCGTTGTGGTGGGGGCTGTCCCTTAACGCGGTTTGGAAAGGGTTAATCCGAGCCTGTCACTGTTGCGGCCTTTCGGGCTGTGGAGGCTGAAGGGTTAACTACAACCTGTCACTTGCTCGCCCGGACGGGCTAGTCAGGCCTTCTGGAGACTGTCTGCGAGGGAGGGGAGCCACTCTTGAAATCTCCACTTGGGACGAAGGGAGTCCCTTTGTGAAAGCAGGCGACCCGCGTAGGCGCCTCTGTGGAATGCCAGGGGGAGCCTTAGCGCCTCCAGTTCACTTGGTCTTTGCCAGTTGTCCATGGCTAGTCGAGGATCAAGCTGATGGCCTAGCTCACTGGTGGAATCTGTTGGAGAGACCATTAGTTCCTAGTATTTATTAAGGCAAGAAGTAAGGGCGAGGCGCGTTTCTGTTTTCCTGGAGCTGCTTGTGTTATGCGAGTAAATAGATGGACCTATATTCAACTTAAAGTTGACTATCCTATAGGGTTTGGTCTTTAGAGAGATTCTTCCCCTCTCCTAGAGAAGGAATTTGTTTGGATGCAGACTCATGGAAATTGTCTTGAGAACTTAAATATAATGCGGTGGCGAATTCAGTGGGAGAAGTGGTTGTTGAGTTTTGCTTTTTTGATGGGTTGAGGAAAAAAAAGAAGGGAGCGAATGATCTCTTGTCTGTATTTAGAGCCAAGGAGTCGCTGCTCTGTCTTAGGGCTGTGCTTACTGGGTTGAGCTTTATAGTCGTTTTGAAGAGCAGTGGCGGCAGCTCTCATACCTTCGAGAGGATTGTTGTGGTTCCCTCAGAGGAGACAGGCTGAGCCGTCCGACTGGTTTGGCTACAGGAGTAATTCAGACAGAGTGTCCTGAGAGAAACGAGGTGACTTGTGACTCAGTTTATGTAGTAAAGAGTGACAGGCATGAACAGGACCTGGAGAAACAGAGGAGCAGAAATCCAAACTTCTTTTGAAAAAGACTAAATATAACTATAAAGAAAATTTGTCGGCCTCATGTTTGGCTCCTTCTGTATTACCCGCCCTCTCCTCCAATAGGTAGGTGTCTAATACCAAGAGAATGAGGCAGAACAGACTTTAGGCTTCTTTCTATTAGAACTTTTCTATAGCCTTCGAGGTGTTCGTTTTCTGTTATTTACCCGCGATAAGAATTGCAGTTTCCTTGGATATCTTGTTTTGTGGGCAAGGTTGAATTGGGTGCATATGGGTGTGTCAGTCTGGTCAGTTGTATTTGCTGTGGAGGGACAGTTAATGCAAGAACCCGCACCAATGAGTAGAAGTCAAGGGACATAACTGCTTTCTTTGATGCTTATATAATCACTAGACAGTATAACTTAATATAACAAGTCTAAGAAGCCCTGCATTTAAAATCTGTACCTGCCACTTAGCAGGCTTGGCTCCTCTTTGAATTGACTGTGGTTATCTTATCTCTTAGATGCAGAGGACCTAGTTGTGCTAAGGACTAACTAGGAGGAGTAGGGAAGTACTAACTTGTTTGTAGTGGCTATACTATCTAATGCCAACACAAGGAAATATGTTGAGAAAGGAGTGGCTCTCAGGCCGCTGTGGTCGCAGTCACAGATTTATGGCTTGTGGGAATGAAGCACCTGATTTCTCCCTCCTTTTGCATTGGATTGTTTTAACAGTTGTCAAATGTTGAATTTAGTGACCTTCTGTTATCAATCAATATTAGAGTGTTTTTGAATTATGGTGTAGATAGTCTCTTAAAAAAGAAATTCCCACAAAAAAGAGAGGCTATGTTTAACTTAATTTAATCATTCCAAATTCTATATATAATAAAACATTACATAATGTCTTACATTATGTAATGTGAAACATTTTATATATATATAAATTAAATATATAATTATAACTTGTCAATTAAAATGCTAAGGTTCTAGACATGGTGATGCCTAGGTATAATTGGAGCACGTAAGAGGCTGAGGCAGGATGATTGCTACAGCTGAGGGTCAACTTGATCTATATCTGCATAACAAGTAACCAGACTAGCCAGAGCTACACAGTAACAGCCCCCCCCCCCCAGAACAAAAATAATTTAGGAAAAAAAGAAAAAGTCTAGATTGTAAGTTGGTGATGGGGTTTAACATTCTGAGAAAGGAGGCTAGATGTGAGCTTAACTTGTGTCTCTTTGATTTATTTGTTCTTTTGAGGGTGCACTTTGTGGCTCCGGCTGTCCCTTGAACATGTGATGATTTTCCTGCTTAACTCTCACAAGTGGTGGGATTGTAAACATCTAATTTAAATTTCAGTGCATCTACTTAAGAATTTGAGGATGACTTAGTTAATGTCACCTAGTTTACAAAGATTGTGAAGCTGAGTTTCTTGCATTCAGGTCTTGGTCCATTCCCAAGAAGTTGGACTGTTCAAGGACAGGGCTACTCAGTTTCTCTCTGTTTTTTTTTTTTTTTTTTAATATTTATTTATTTATTATGTATGCAATGCTCTGTCTGTGTGAATTCCTGAAGGCCAGAAGAGGGCACCAGACCTCATTACAGATGGTTGTGAGCCACCATGTGATTGCTGGGAATTGAACTCAGGACCTTTGGAAGAGCAGGCAATGCTCTTAACCACTGAGCCATCTCTCCAGCCCCTCTCTCTGGTTTTTAAACCTGGAATGGTACCTTGATTGTTACAGAGGATTCTCAGTTGTTTTAGATGTTATTGAAAGAAACATCCCTGGACTTTAATTTTCTGATATGTTTTAGAGATGAATTGTGTTAACGGTGGTCGTTATTGCATAATTAGTCATATGTCCTATATGGGTAATGTATTGTTGAGTAATCATTTACTGGTACATATAAATGGGTCATAACATAGTTGCTAAGAAAGATATAATTAAATTTGTGAAAATATTATAGGATAAATAAACTCAAGTCTTATGTATTTTAAAAATGGATAGTCATAAAAATTTGTGTACACTTCTGCAAATTGTGATTAATTGAAAAAGTTAATCCATGGATAATTACTACTGCTAAGAATTAAGAAAGGACACTTGACAAAATTGAGGAAGCCTAAAGTGTTTTGTTTTGAGATGGGCTTTGGTTGAGGATCAGGGTGGCCTCAAACTGGTGATCCTTCTCCCTTAGCCTCTGGTGTGTGAGTACTTCAGGCCTGTAATACCATGCTTACCTTAGTTGTCCAAGAGTTTGTAGAAACTTTAAGTCATCTGTTTTGTTTACCTATGTGGCTACGAAAGCCACATAGGCCAAGGGTTTCAGTAAAAAAGCTAACTGGCAGAATCGGGGCACAAGCCAATGTATTTTCTACTTTTCTCATCTCCTTTTTTTTTTTTTTTTTGGTTTTTCGAGACAGGGTTTCTCTGTGGCTTTGGAGCCTGTCCTGGAACTAGCTCTGTAGGCCAGGCTGGTCTCGAACTCACAGAGATCCGCCTGCCTCTGCCTCCCGAGTGCTGGGATTAAAGGCGTGCGCCACCATCGCCCGGCCTCTCATCTCCTTTTTAAATCTACCTTTGTAGCATGATTTTTAATTGGTCTTAATAATAAAGTCAGATTAGGGGGTGAAAACTGGGACCCTAGAGAAGCAAGCAGCCAGCCGTTACGAAATCCTCAGATCAAATGGGGTATCCTGTCGCTGCAAGTCCTCAGTCTGAATGAGTTCCTGTCTCTTCCTGCATTATATTCTCATTTCTACCCAGCCATATCCCTTCCTGTCTTTCACCTCCCTGGTGCTGGAATTAAAAGTGTGTAACTTCCAAGTACTGAGATTAAAAGTGTGAGCCACCAACACCTGGCTCTGTTTCTCTTTTAGACTGGATCAATCTTGTGTATCCCATGGTGTCCTTGAACTCACAGAGAGCCACCTGCCTCTGAGAGCTGTGATTGAAGGTCTGTGCAACCACTGTCTGGTCTCTGTGAATAGTGTGACTAGCTCTACACTCTGATCTTCAGGCAAGCTTTATTTGTTAAGCACAAACAGAATATTCCTACTTACCTTAGATTAGGACCATAGAGTATAGAACTGGGAGGTCTTGATCCTTTACAAATCTTTTTCTAAGGGTGGTAGTGGGGCACACACCTTTAATCTTAGTACTCAGGAGGCAGGTGTGGCTCTGTGAGTTCAAGGCCAGCCTGGTGTGCAAAGTGAATTCTTGGACAGCCTTGCCAGAACCCCAGTCTCCAAAACCATTGCTGCTTTTCCAAAGTGTAATGATCTGTTCTGTCCCTTTAAGAGACACCCCACCAACTCCCCCCTCCACTGAGGCAGGCAGATATTCCTTCCTGCTTGCATCCTGAGTCTCTTCCTTTTTTCCATCTCCCTCTGGAAGAGGCAGCTTCTGTCTCTCCCTTCTCCCCATTTCTCTCCTTCTCCCCTTGGCTGTTTGTCTCTCTTTCTCTCTCTGTCTCTGTCTCTGTCTCTCTCTCTCTCTCTCTCTCTCTCTGCTCTTCTCCCCCCTTTCCCTTCCCTTCATTAACCCACTAAATAAACATCCAACCTCACTCTGCATGGCCTCTGTCTCGCCCACTGTGTGGCTTCCTGCCCGGGACCAGCCATCTTTAGAGACCTGCGGTATGGTCTCTTGGCGTGACTGTCTGTCTGTCTGTTTCTTCTTGTGAGACTGTCAGTTCCATTGAGGTCTGACCTTGTAGCTACCTTGTAGCTCCCTGCCTGGGACTCGTGGCCGCTGCAACCACTCAGGGAACTGCACCGTTCCTGCCTGGAACTGGCTGCTCTTGGGACCCCCTGCCCGCTGCCTGTCCCCACTCTGGAACCAGCGCGGCATGGTCTCATGGCCCGCTGCCCACTGCAGCCACTCAGGAACCTGCAGCATTTTTATTTAATCCATTGCACAGAGGACTTGAATACAGTCTACAGTCCCAGCGCCCATGTTAACGACCCCCAATTCCCAGTTCTGGCCTCAGAGTACTGACTCACACATCACACAAAATGCATTATATAGTTCAAAAGTGGATAGTGTCATAAAAATTTGTATATCCTTTGAAAATTGTGGTTGAGTTATGTGTGACTGTGTGACATTGGTGTTATTCCCAGAGGCCCCCCCCACCCCCAAAAATACCAACTAGGAGACCAAGTCCTGTATGTAAAAGCCAAGAGCCTTTATTCTTACACAAATTTGCAAACTCGGACTCTCCACTTGTCCAACGTGTTGGAGTGATCAGAGAGTCCCAGCTCAGCTGAGGTTGGGTTTTTGTAGTAGCAAAGGTAGAGGTGAGGGATTTCTAAGGTTCAGGACCCTTGATTGGCTGACATTTGTCTAGGGGTGTCCCGGTGAAAAGCGATGGGATGTGCTATCCTATCTACAATGGTTGGAACGTTAGGAATTTCTTTTGGATGGTCTGCTCCTGGGTGGTTTCAGTTTGTGGTCTTTCTTGGAACCAAGTATTGCCTTAGTTAGGGTAAACTACTGAGACTCTACTGAAGCCTCTATTGAACTTGTTGTGGCTGGGTCCTACATTTGGTACATAGACACACACTTACATAATTAAAAAAACCTTTTTTTATATATGAAGTATAGGGATATTTTGATTTCCTTTATTGTTTATGTGGTGTTACTAGGGATTGAGCCCAGGGGTTTGTGCAGTGCTAGATGATACTCATTAAGAGACTACATCCCCAACCCCCAATCTAGTCATCTCATAGTGACATAAATTAGGAGAAAATGTTTACTTATAGAAGGTGGGGGCAGCAGAAAATCATGGATACTTACATAGGTAGCTGATAATATGCATTGCTATTGAGCTACCTTTAACATTTAAAAACAGAAATAATTTTGAGTTATTTTTTATTTGTAGACAAGGTGACACTGTATCTATGCTGATCTTTATAATGATCTGTCTTGTCTTTTTAGGAGACAAGCCACGCCCACTCCCTCCCCATCTGCTGAGGCAGGCAGATCTTGCAGCCTGAGTCTCTTCCCTTTTTCCATCTCCTTCTTGAAGAGGCAGCTTCTGTCCCCCCCCCCCGGCCTCTCTGCTGTTATCTCCCTTCCCCCTCTATAACTCACTAAATAAATATCCAACCTCACTCTACATGGTGTGCCTATCCATGTCTCTGTCTCTCACCTGCTGTGTGTCTTTCTGCCCGTGACCAGCGCCTTTGGAGACCTTCCTTCTGTTTTTCCTTGTGGCCTGCTGCAGCCATCGCTTGGGGATCTGCAGCCATCCTTGCCTGGGGCTGGCTGCTCTAGAAATCCCTGCCCACTGCCGGCCACCACATGGCCCACTTACTGCTGCCACCAGGATCTGCAGCATATTTTAATTAATCCATTTTAGTTTTGACTCCCCTCATAGCTCAGGCTGGCCTCAAACTTGTAATAACCCTTCTGCTTTCTGAGTCTTTGGGTACAGATAATACAGTCATACTTCATTTTAATCATGAGTTTTGTAACATGGCTTATTAAATTTATTTGGGATAATATTGGTAAAACCAGTTTTAAAAAAATGTGCTGTGAGTTAAGTTTAGATTCTTAGCAAATCAAATCGCCACTGTAGCGGCTAGACTGTTGTGAGTATGTCTTAGGTTCATAGTTAAGGAGCCTGCGGCATGCTGCCTTGTTGCAACTTTTCAGGATTCTTAGCCTTCATCCATTCTCCCATTATTGTTCTATGTTATCCAAGAATCTTGAAAACCCAGTGTTCTCATTAAAAATCAGTTTTAGATGACCATGCTTAGAGACTATTGACGAGTTAATGACGTCCCCAAGTTTCTCAGATTGTTACTGAACATCGAGGCAGATTGGAATGTGCCTATATATTGTACAGATTTTAGCTTTGGAGGCACTAGAGAGCTTCCCTGATTATTTTTAAAGGAAAATGTATTTATTTATGTGTGTGTTTCTGTGTTTGGCTATATGCATGTATGTGGTTGCCAGTGGGTACCAGCCTTGCATGCTGAATCTGAACTCTGGTCCTCATGATTGTATGCCAAGTACTCTTAGCCACTGAGCCATCTCTGCAGCCCCCTTTCTGGAGGTTAATATAGGCCACTTGGAATTTGAATTTGTATTTCATCATCTGAGATGAACTCAAGCCAGTGTTTCGAAGCATTTCTGTCTTATCTTTTTCAAGTATGTCTCTGAAAGCCTTTTAAGAAATTTTGTATGGGCAGGCAAGATTGCTCAGCCACCAAACTTGAGTTCCATCTTTGGGATCCACGTAGTGGAAGGAGAGACCCTGTCTTAAAAGTTGCCCTTTGAGTTCCACAGGGACTCTGGCACATGCTACATGCTTCCTCACGTCTCAGCAAACAAAGTTTTATTGTGATAATCTATTTAAAATTTGTAGTTTTAGTAATGGTCCAATATTTTTCTGTATCTAAACCTTTTTTTCTCATTAGCAAAAGTAAGTATGATATGTAAAAATCAGGCTATAGCGATTGGAGAGATGGCTCAGATGTTAAGAGAGTGTGCAGCTCTTTCAGAAGACCTGAGTTCAGTTCTCATCCACATCAGGCAGTTGTTAACTGCTTGTAACTCTAGTTTCAGGGATCTGATACCTCTTGCCTTCTGTGGCACTTTGACTCTCATGGGTACATACCCACACATAGATGTATATACATGAACAAAATTAGAATTAAAAGAATTTTTAAAGCAAGCTGTAGGGCTTGAGATATAGTCCTGTCATTGATTATGGGACTGTTGCCAGAATACTCCAGGGCTAGGGGTCCATCACCAGCTTTCACTAGAACCAGGCAAGCAAAGGCTAGGTTGTTACAGAACAATTTGACATTTTAGTGTGTAAAATCCACTTTTGCATTTGCTGCAGGAGAACAAAGAGAAGCATCTCTTAAACACTCTGGAAGTCACCGCCTACCTTGCCACCTCCAGTGACTGCCCACAAGTTCCACTCATGGCCCTCTGTACCTGTAGATGCTTTCACATACACCTGCACTGTGGTTATGACTGCAGGAGGCCCACCACCAGGGAAAGGCATAGCAGTGATAGGAAGTGCTTCCTTTGTACAGGAGGAATCTAGGGCTAAAACGCAACAGAGTGGTCCACTGTAGCTAAACTTTTTAGGACTTCACAGTTTCTATATTTGATTATCTACTCATCAGTGGACATAGTTTCCAGGATTTTGCTACTCTACCTCGGTCTGACCTGCATTTCCTAAGGATGAGTTCCTGAGTTGGCATTGGATCAGAAAATTTGAACACATTTCCATTGTGTGGCCAAATTACATTCTAGAAGGCGTGTGCTAATGCTGAGCTCTTCCAAGTAGATGCATCTCTACGCAAAGATGGACATCAGAGGAGCACTGCCGCCTTTGCTGGGTGTAAGGCAAACTGCTCTTGCACCAGCAGCGTTTAGAAATTGCTCTACTGTTTATTGGTGTTCTGTGCTGAGCACATTTTAAGGAGTGCCTTTTATGTGTCCGTAGCTGCCAGCACTGGGACTCTAGGCAGCTTTTTTTCTTCCTTCGTTTTCTGTTTGAATCTTGCAGTCTGTATAGATAAATCTCATCTCTTAGCTTTCTGATGGTTTGCCGTATAGTCCTTATGGATTATATGTTCTAGGTTTCTGGTGTTTTCCTGTGTCCTTATTTAACTCTTTGGTCTTGTTGTAGTACTGGGATGCTGCTTGCCACCCACTTTCCTCACAATCATTTTTTTTTCTGAGTTGAAGGAAATTTTCTAGTCATATTGTCTTTTGAAGGTATGGCATATGATTTTTCTCAAGTTGTAAGTTGGGGCTGGTGAGATGGCTCAGCAGGTCAAGGTGCTTGGTACTACTAAGCCAAACCTGCATTCAGTCCTCAGTCTCACATGGTGGAGAGAGAACAAACCTCTGACTTCCACACAGGCTCTCAATGTAATTGAGAAATCACTTGCTTATCGTTTGTGATTGTAAGTTAATTTGTATTCTTGAAGGTCATATTTAAGAAAAACTAGGGACAATATTAACCCATTTGCCCATTATTCCAGCTTTAAAACATTAGGCATTTAATTTTTCTAAGACGTGACAATTTTTTTTTTTTTTGGTTTTTAGAGACAGGGTTTCTGTGTGGCTTTGGAGCCTGTCCTGGAACTAGCTCTTGTAGACCAGGCTGGTCTTGAACTCACAGAGATCTGCCTGCCTCTGCTTCCCAAGTGCTGGGATTAAAGGCGTGCACCACCACCGCCTGGCAGAAGTGACAATTTTAGTAAGTGACTTCAGAGTCCAAACCACAAGCCTTATGTTCTGAGGTGGCATCTCCCCCTCCCCCCACCTATCTTGTGTTATTCTGCTTCTTAAACTGGATACTGACTCATGTAGTTGGATCCAGTTTCATAGTTTGTCTAGTTTAATACACTAGAATTACTTTGTTTTTGCTATTGTATTATTTCTTCTGTGTGTATATGTGTGGATGTGTGGCGGTCAAAGGACAGCCTGTGGAAGCTGGTGGTCTCCTTAGATCTTGTGCATCCTGGGGGGTCAGATTCTGGCCATCAGGCTTATTGGCAAATCTCTTTACCTACTGAGCCATTTTGCAGTCCTAGAATGATATTCTTATATCTAAAAAAAGTTAAGTCTTAAAAATTGAGCTTTAGGGATTACTTAGCAATTTCCAAGGGACTGGTGATGTAGATCATCGATAGAGCTTGATATGCAGATTGCACAGACTGCTTCAGTCCCTAGGACTGTCAAACAATGTGCCTATAATTACATCTTTAGAATTATACTGGCAGAATAATTGTAGGCTTCAGGTATCTAAGCAGTAACACTTTTGCTCAGAAGTTGACTCTTCTAAATTGGGTTAGAAAGGAAATCATGTGTTTTCAGTATGATACTAAAAATATTTTTGTACCAGTTTACTTAGTAACAGTTAATTTAGCATGCACAAAATAGTGTTACTATGAGAATATCTTTTGAGGTTAAATTTATTAGTGTGATGTGGGAGTGTCATATATCAATCTGTTGATTTCATTGGTTAAGTAATAAACAAACTGCTTGGGCTCATAGTTTAGAACATAGGTGGGTGGAGTAAACAGAACAGAATGCTGGGAGGAAGAGGAAGTGAGGTAAGACGCCTCAGACAGAGACGGACAGCTCTGCTCTCTGGAGAAGAGACACCATGCTCCGCTCCAGGGCAGACACATGCGATGAAGCTCCGACCCAGGATGGACGTAGGCTAGAATCTTCCCGGTAAGCGCACCTAGCTGTGCTACATAGAATATTAGAAATGGGCTAGTCCAGGTGCGAGAGTTAGCCTAGAAGAGGCTAGATAGAAATGGGCCAAGCAGTGATTAAAAGAATACAGTGTCCGTGTAATTATTTTGGGGCATAAGCTAGCCAGGCGGCCGGGGTGCTGGGAACGCAGCCCCGCCGCTCCTATTACTACATTAGTGTATGAGTTTGTGGTTGAGTTTATTTGACCTATGTTTAAGTGGCTATGGGAATTAGAAAGATAGAGGTTAATACTGAGAGCTAGCTATGCTCCCTCCCTAAACGTCTTGACTTAGGCTGTGCTATTGTTTGAGGACTGTTTAACCTCATGTCCTTGTTTGCTTTCTATTGCATGATAAACACCATGCTCAAAAGCAACTTGGGAGGAAAGGGTCTATTTAATCTTACATTTCAAGGTAACAGTTCATCACTGAGGGCATCAGGGCAGGACAGAAAGCAGAAGCCATGAATGAATGTGGCTTACAGGTTGTTTCCCATGGTTTGCTCAGCTTGCTTTCTTATATAAATAGGACTACCTGCCCGGGGGGTGACACCACCCATCGTGGGTGAACATGTAGGTACAGAATAACACAAAGAAAAGAGAAGAAAAGCCAAATATAAGGGGATGAGGAAGGACTGAATGAAACAATGGGTATAGGTTAATATATATATATGTATATATATATTATACATACATACCCACACAGGTATAAAGTAATTATTTTTCTAGTGTTAATTTTGTTACGGATTTTTTGAGGGCTTGGTGGTAAATGAAAAAATTACGTTCTGTACTAAAAGCATAAAATTTAATGTGGAGCTTCATAGCTTGTTTTGCATGCCAGTTCTGACTGTATATAAGTTTATTAGGTTATATAAACTTGGGATCTGGTTAATTTTGACGGGCAATGTTTTTATTTGCAATTTTTTAAATACTGAAATTTATAAAAGTAATTAATCAAGAAAGGGCTTCATAGTCTACCCACAGGTTAATGTGATAGAGCTAATTCCCCAGTTGAGGTTCCATGTTCCCAGATATGTTTGTGTTTGTATCAAGTTTACAAACGCTAACCAGCACATCTTTCAGTCCCTGCTTCCTCCAGAATGGTAGTCAGTATGTAAAAACTGAGCACGTGGGAAGAGTCAATGTTAGCCACTCCTGTGTCACTCTGGCTGCCAAACTCATTTTACAGGAATAGATCTTTAATCTGGTTTATGACTTCAGAGGCTTCAGTCGGTGTTCACTTTTCCCCATGCTCTTAGAACGCCAAAGTGGCAAGACTGTGTGGCTTAGTCTGTTACTAACTTTTTAAAAAAATTACATTTATTTATTTCTGTACTTTGTGTGTGTGAGAGATGCTTGTTTTCTTCTACTATATGAGTCCATCAATTAAATCACTGCTTGGTCCACTAGCTCTAGCTTCTTATTGGCTAACTCTTACATTAATTTAACCCATCTTCATTAATCTGTATATCACCATGGGGCAGTGGCTTACTGGCAAAGTTTTGGCGTGTCAGTCTGTGGTGGCAGCTCCATGGCTTCTTCAAACTCTGCTTTCCTTCTCCCAGCATTCAGTTTAGTTTTCCCCTCATTGCTCTGTTCTACCCTATCAGGCCAAGCCAGTTTCTTTATTAAGCAGTGGTATTCACAGCATACAGAGGGGAATCCCACATTACAGCCCTGCTACTTACTTCTTGGCATTGGAAACAGAAAGATGAAATAGAAGGGGTCAGGATAATATATATGTGTGTGTGTGTGTGTGTGTGTGTGTGTGTATGTATGTATGTATGTATGTATACCCCAAGCACTGGCCTGTTATGACCTTCCTCCAAAAAGGTGCTACCCCCTACTTTTGACATGCTTTTCATAAAACTGTCATGGTATGTCTCAGTGTTGTGGGTTCTATGCTTGAAATCCAGCATTCAGATGACTGAGGAAGGAGTTAACAGGCCAGCCTCAGCTACATAGTTCTAGGTCAGCTTGGGTTATGGGACAAAATCCTGTGTTAAAAAAAAAACAAACAAACTAGACAAAATGAACCTAAACGTAGCTATCATAACTGCACAACCCAAGAGGTGTGCTTTACTAATACTCTAGGTATTTCTTAATCTAGTCAAGCTGATAAGATTAACCATACATTTCAACTACTATACTATTGCAATCTGCTCACCTCAAGAGTAGGGATTTTTCTTTCACTGATAACACTAACTGTCCAGAACAGTGTTTGGTTAGCCATGTCCCCCAGAAAACCAGTAGTATCCAAAATATAAAATTAAGCAAAAACTAATTATGAACTTACATTAGTATTCCAGTACTCAAAGGATAAAATTATTGAAAAGTAAGAGTTTTATTTATGCCTGGTGTACTGACATCCAGTAATCCCAGTGTTCCTGGGCAGAGGCAGGCAGATATCTGTGAGTTCTGTGAATCTATATATTGGGACCTAGGCCAGCCATGGCTACTATACAAGACCATGTGCCTTAGTTAGGGTTTCTGTTGCTATGAAGAGACACCATGACCCCAGCAACTCTTGTAAAGGAAAAACATTTAATTGGGGTGGCTTCCATTTTTAGAGGTTTAGTCCTTTATCATCATGGCGCAACAAGGTGGCATGCAAGCGGACATGTTCCTGGAGAAGTAATTGACAGTCCTACGTCTTGCAGGCAACAGGAAGTGTTCTGAAACACCAGACGGTATCTTGAGCATATATGAGACCTCAAAGCCTGCCACCACAGAGACATACTTCCTCCAACAAAGCTACACCTTCTCAGAGTGCCACTTTCTTTGGGGGGCATTTTCTTTTAAACCATCACACCATGTCTCAGAAAACAAAAAGAATGGGAGAAAGAGAACAAAACAGGTTTTAGATGTGAATATTGCCGTGACCAGATCTCATATACATCTCTGTAAGTTCTCTTTTTTTTCCTCTGTGAAGTGAGATGATCTTTAAGCTGTTTCCCAGAGTCATGAGTATTAAATGAGCAACTACTTAGTGCTGTGATAGTGTATAGAACATATTCAATAAATGGTCACTTCTAAGTTTCAGTGGTTGGTTCAATTCCTGTCCAAATTTTACTTGATTATATTTTAAGGATTAGTAGCTTTTGTTAAAGAAATAAGCCTCTTTTTCTTAGTTCTTGGGAAATTTTTGAGTGTGTTAGAATTTAATCACTGAGACAGACTGATGAAAAAGATCTTTAGTCCCAGATTAACTAGTAATTTTCCACCTTCTTACAGACCTGGAGAGTGAACTCAGGATCTTGTGCATGCTAGCCAAGTACTATTCCATTGAGCTAAATTGTCAGCCTCATTTTTCTTAACTGGACAGAATGTGAGTATAGTACATTGAAGCAGGCTTGGCAGTGTAGATAAAAATACTAGCTTCTCACAAAGCTGAGGCAGGAGGATTGCAAGTCTTAAGAAATACAAATAGAAAGCAATGTTTTAGTCTTACTTGAAGGTCCCTTTAAAGCATACCCTTGTCCAGAGCTCTTGCATTCTGGAGGGAGGGACCATTGCAGGGACAGTTCTTTCCTTTCTGTGGGTTTAGTCTTCTTACTGTTTCCTTGAAAGACACCAACGTTTTCTAGCCAGCACATAACAGCGGAGCCTTTGTTGGTTTAATTTTTGTTCTGAGCTTATGAGTTCTAAGGTAAAGATTCTTTATTCTCAGTAAGCATCAGAACTGAGCATTAGTAAGGGTAGCTGACTTATTGGTAAAAATCCCACAACAGTGGGGCAAGGACAGGACACCCCATGTTGAAAATTATTGTTTCTACAATGAATACTGTAATGGTCCATTGACAAGAAATTGTGATGTTTATCTTCACCATATGAGAAGAGAGCTGAGAGTAACTTCATCAAAGGCCGCTAGCCTTAACTGTGCCTCCAATGCTAGCAGCTGGAAAGCTAAGACAGGAGAATTGCGAGTTTGAGGCCAGCCTGAGGCAGTTTTTTATTTGCTTTGAGAGACAGGGTCCTGTGCTTGCTTTAGCTTTTTTAAAATTTATTTTATTTTAGTTTTTACTTTAAAAAGAATCTATCTTTTCATTTTATATACCAATCCCAGTTCCCGTCTTCCCATTGCCTCCACAGACCCACCCACCCCACCCCGCATCCACTCCTCAGAGAGGGTAAAGCACATTGCTTTGGGGAAGGTCCAAGGCCCTCCCTACTATTTCTATCCTGATTCTCTTTGGTATCCATCCAAAGAGAATGGGTTCCAAAAAGCCAGTACAAGCAATAGGGATAAATCCTGGTGCCACTGCCAGTTGTCCCTCCGTCTGCCCCAGCCATGCAACTGTCACCCACATTCAGAGGGTCTAATTTAGTCCTGTGCTGGTTCCTTCCCTGTCGGCCGAAGTTGGTGGGCTACTGTTAGTTCAGGTAGACTGTTTCATTGGGTGTACCCATCATGATCTTGGCCTCTTTGCTCTACTCCTCCCACTCTTCAACTGGATTTTGGGAGCTCAGCCGAGTGCTCTGCTGTGGGTTTGGATGAAGGTTCTGTGGTGACGTTTAAGATATTCATCAATCTGACTATAGGGCAAGGCCAGTTTAGGTACCCTCTCCTCTATTGCTTAGGGTCTAAGCTGGGGTCATCCTTGTGGATTACTGCATTTGTTCAGCTATGTTCATAGCATTATTTGTACTATCCAGAACCTGGAAACAACCTAGATGCCCTTCAACTGAAGAATGGATAAAGAAAATGTGGCACATTTACACATTGGAGTATTACTCAGCAGTAAAAGACAATGACATCTTGAAATTTGCATGCAAATGGATAGAACTAGAAAAAAACATCCGGAGTGAGGTAACTCAGACCTAGAAAGATGAACATGGTATACACTCACTCATAAGTGGATACTCGCTCTAAAGCAAAGGATATTGAGCCTATAGTTCATGATCCTAGAGAAGCTAAGTAACAAGGTGAACCCTAAGAAAGATAATCAGATCCACCTGGAAAGGCGAAATAGACATCGTCTGACAAAATTGGGAGCATGGAGGTGGAGGGAGTAGGGAGGGCGAAAGAGGAAGAGGAGGAGAAAAGGGGAAGGGGGAGAGAAACTTGTGGGAACAGGATAGTTGAGATGGAGGAAGGACAGAGATGAGAGGAGGGAAAGAGATATTTTGATTGAGGGAGCCATTATGGGGCTAGCAAGAAACTTGACACTAGAGAATAAACAAGGATGCCCAGCTTTAGCTTTTTTGTTACTTATGAAGCTACTGTATTGGCTCTTGACTATGTTAGCCTTCCTAGGTAGATTTGGATATTTCTTTTTAGCAAGCTTTAGAAGAGGGGCTAAGATTGACAGTAAAAATTAGCAAGATGTGAGTGAGGAGAAAGACAAGGGAGTAGGTCTTTGTGTTTGACTGTGGTGCTGGCAGAATGAGACACCAATGTACTGAGCCATTTTTCTCCTTTCCCTCCCTCCCTGTCCATCCATCCATCCATCCATCCATCCATCCATCCATCCATCCATATTTATTTACTTTATATATATGGGTGTTTTGCCTGTATGCATGTCGGGGCACCTGGCACTCATGGAGGTCTGAAGAGGGCATTGAGTCATGGTTGTGATCTGCCATGTGGATGCTAAGGATTAGGCTTAGGTCTTCTGGGAGAGCAGCTGGTGCTTTTAACCATTGGACCATCTCTCAAGCCCCCAAGCTATTTTTTTTTTGCCTGTTTTTGCTCCTTTTCCTCATATACCATTGCTTACACATTTAGGTCCTAGATCTGTGAAGCCTTGCCTCAGTTCTTCATATAGGCAAAGGTAATTATGCCTTGCTTTCTTTTTATGTTACTTGTTCAAATTTAGTTACTGGTCATTTTGAGAGAGAGAAATTAAAATAATATTCCTTTGCCACAACTCACTATACATGTGTTCTATCCTCATGCCGAACAGTTTGCTCATCTCTTTGGTTTGTTTTCCTGTTGACATATTTAGTTGTCATTACTAGCTCAGGCTTTGTATATAAAGTTGCAGTGGTTTATGTTCTTTGTCAATGTTGAATATCAGCAATTTCATCCTCTTTACAACTTCTCAAATTGCTACTGAGTGCATTTTGTTATTCTGTAATGTTGTGTTTTAAATATACAATAATAGCCTCTTGGGCCCATATGTTTGAACACTTGGTCCCCAGCTTGTGGCACTCTTTAGGTTGTGCTGAGACTACAGGTGTGTGCCATCACACTTGGCTTGAACAATGATGCATTCTTGGTAAAGAAATAATGTGTTCCTAAGAACTTTCTTGTTACTACGTCTTCCCAAGCTTCTGTTTCCTGCCACTCTTTACTCTGATGATAGAAAGTGGTTTCTAGACAGCCACTGAATAAATAATGATGTCAGTATCTAGAAAGCACCCCCTTTTGGAATCTGTGCCACATGCTGTGACTCAGTATTTCATTTAAAAGCAGAATTTCACTGTAAATGTTGATCATACTAACAGGGCTAATGGAATGATATTGTAGTACTCAGTGTTCTTGAGGAACACCCAGAGATAAAGTGGAGAGGAGCCATTGAAAGAGAACCTGTTTCATCTGTGTTTTTTGCAGCCATACCGTGCCCTGCTTAAGAGACTGATGTGAGTATAGAAATGTCCTACTGATATCTTTAACAAACATTGCTGTGGTGGTTTCAATGAGAGTGCCCCCATAGCTCATATATTTGAATACTTAGTTTCCATTAGTGGAACTGTTTGGGTAGGATTTGGAGGTGTAGTTTTATTGAAGGTGTGTCACTGGAAGTGACTTTGAGGTTTAAAGAGCCCATGTCATTTCCACTTAGCGCGCGCTCTCTCTCTGCCTTGAGCTTTTGGATCAGAGATCAGATGTAAGCTCAGAACTATGGCTCCAGTGCTATGCCTACCTACCTACCTGTTGCCATGCTCCTCAATATAGTGCGCATCGACTCACTCTCTGGAGACATGAGCTCCAAATTAAATGCTTTCTTTTATAAGTTTCCTTTGGTCATGGTGTTTTTGTCACAGCATAGAAAAGTAACTAAGAAAATGCAAAAGGTTTGCATTGTAGTTTAAAGTACTTTTGGGGGAATTAGAATTATGTTCAATATTTTCAGAATAATGTTATTAGGAATGCTGAGGTAGTTCTGTGGATAAGCTCTAGTTTAATCGCACAACCCATGGATGGTTGAAAGAGAACCCACTCCTCAAAGCTGTTCTCTTACCTCCATTTGTGCACTGGGGCATGTGTTTAAAATAGATTTTAAACCGTCAGTTTTACTAAATGGTGCGTGGTAGTGCACACCCATAATCTTAGTACCATGGAGGTTGAGCAGGAGGACCAGGACTAAAGGCCATTCTCAACTATATAGTTTGGGACCGGCCTACACTACATGAAACCTGGCCTCAAAAAACCAGAAAGGACAAAAAAATCAATTGGCAAAGTTAAACATGCATTTCAAGATAAAACGTTTAATATCAAATTAGTCCCATCCTGTTTTCAGGGAAATAAACTCTGCTGCGTGAAATTGCAGCATCCATTAGTGGCTATTTAGGTCTGCAATTAAGCAAATGTGAGAAACATGAGGAAGTCACCCAGAAACTGTCTCCTAGGTTACTGTTCACCCATTGATTCCTACTATACTAGGAACCTTTACAGCTCAGGATGAGGGCTGAGATGGCTCTTGTAAAATAAAGTACTTTGCCAAATAAGCAGGAGTTCAGGTGTGGAGCATGTAGAGAGATGGAGAGGAGGATCCCTGCTGCCAGCCAGTCTAGCCAGGTATCTAGCTCCAATGAGCTAGATCATGCCTCAAATGACCTGCCTCAAATAAATGGATGGATGGATGGATGGATGGATGGATGGATGGATGGATGGATGAATAAATGAAATGGGGAATGATTGAGGAAGACATCTGATGCCAGCCACTGGCCCAGAACTCTTGGGTTCCTTCTGTTTCTTAAGTGCTGGGATTGTAGGCATACATAACCATGCCTGGCTGTCAGCCACCACGATCATGTGGACAGTTTTCTATTCTGTTCATATGCTATATTGCATTTTAAATTTTTGTTGCTAGGTATCAGATTTAGGAACTTCCTAAGGTTAGGTAAGTCTGCCGCAGAACTGCATCTCCAGCCTACCCTTAGCACTTTGAGTAACAGTCTTTCCTGCCTTACCTGTTATCTTTTTGTTATTCAGTATTAAGTGCATGTTAAGAAGGTGTTCTGTCTCTAAACTTCATCCCCCACCCAAGCCTCTAAAATATGATGAAAAAAATCTGTTAATCCAAATCTGTGATGATTGCTTCCCTCTTGCTGTCTTCACGATTCTGTGTCTTTAGATAGTTTGGTGGTATATATCTTTCATAGGTTTCTTTGTCTTTATACTGCTTAGAGTTATTTGGAATTTTCATATTTGTGTTGGTCAGCTTGGTGGCGAGTCCATGTCCATTGGATCTTGTTCACTTGTTTAGACATTTTTTTGGGATATAATATTATTACATTTATTTATAATACAATTATAAAATATTTTCCCTTCCCCTTACCATGTACCCCTCCTTGCTCTCTTTCAAATTCATGGTCCCCTTTTTCCATTGTTACATGCTTAAACATACATCATCTTAAGTATAGCTTGCTTAGTCTATATAATGTTACCTTATGTATGGTTTCAGAACTGACCATTTGGTATTAGATAACCAGTCGGTCTGCTCTTCCCTAGGGAAGACTGTTTCTCCTGATCTTAGTTCCTTTGAGAACCACTGTTCTAGAGTTTTAGTTCCCAGTGGAAGGAATAGGTAACCACTCACAGGCCCTGGGTAACATGTATGGTAGCAAATATGGATGCTTACCCTGTACCAGATTTTATTTAAAAAATCCTGTTTGTGCTTTAATCCATTTCATTCTTAACCCCTGAGATAGACTGTTAGTTTTTGATTCAAGGAAAATAAGGCTTTACAAAATTAAGGAGTGTATAAGGATTCATAGCTAGGCTAGTGGTAAGGTCAGAGGTATAATTTTGTAAAAATGATTATAAAATTCATTTTAATGTTTAGTAAGTTTAAAATTTTGCAGGTCGGGGCTCAAGAGATAGATGGCTCATTTGGGAGCGCAGGCTGTTCTTGTAGGGACCTGAATTTGATTGCTGGCACCCTCATTAGGTATCTCACAGCTACCTGTGACTCCGCTCCTGGGGATCAGACACCTGTCCTTAGAGGTGGTCACATGCATGTACTGCTATGCAAACACATAACTGAAAAGAAAGTCTTAAGAAAAGAGTTGCAGTGTATTCCAAAGCCTTTCCATAAAGTTTTTGTTGTGTATTTTAGACTAAAAGACTTGTGCTACATTGTCTACTGATTCCTATCACGGGGCACATCTAATAACAACCCAATGTAAAATATTTGATACTAGTAGTTGTTGTTTAATTCAAAAATAGACTCAACAATCCACCCTTTTATCCCATCATTTCTATGCTATATTTCCCTTTTCCCTTCAGAAGAGACCCCTGACTCTACTCTCCTTTGCTCAGCTTTTTCTCTGACCATGACCAACAACAATTTGCAACCAATCCTCCCAAATGATGATAAACATCCATAATTCATTGAATGACCAAAAACTACCCACTATATCTCTGAATCTCTTGGGAATGTAAGCGTTGTGTTCTCTAGACTATTTCCTGCTGTCTGGGACTGATGAGATCTTTAGGGGATTCTGAGAGAATTGAGATAATGATCAAGTCCTGTGAAAACTAGCAGTAGCATTAGTTGTCCAGTCTTTGTGTAATGGGAAAGTGCAGGGTTTATCTGAAGTCCTTGTTGGAGTAGTACGTGAGGTGGACCATCTCAATCAAGTAGCAGCTTTGAAGTTGTTCTAGATACAGAAATTTGAGGAAACTGCAACAGAGGCATTCCAAGAGGCTGGATCACATGGGCTACTTGTCTTCATTGGTGTCTGTACCGTTCTCCCCCCCCCCCCCGAAAACACAAACTTTTAAAGGTAGCATACATATCTGCATTAAAACAAGTATAAAATGTGTGGTGTGTACAAGACAGATCTTTTTTTTTTTTTTGCTTTATGTTAGAGCAGGTAAAAGGCATCTTTTAACTTTATTTTAAAAAATTTGTTTGGACTGTATAATCAGACCTCTCTCCATGCCATATGAAAGGATGGCGTGTATCAGATAGTCATGAGGACTCTGTAGCCAACAAGATTTATCATGTCTCACCCAGTCTCAGAGCTGCTCCCATAGTAGAGGGATCAGCATATACATCCCTTGTTCTGTAGTCTTTTTTGGTTTCTTTTTTCATGTCTGTAATCAACATTTTCAGATCTCCCCAGTCAAATCTGATCTTTATTCATTTTGAACAGGTTTTTGTTTCCTGTGGAAACAAAGGCACAACCTCTCTCCCAATGCAACGTATTTCCTGATTTTCATTTTGAAGCCAAGACATTACTAAAGTATACAAGCTCGTTTAATTCAGCCATCCTTTCCACAATCCAGTGTTGTCAGCAGCTGCTATGACCATGTGAGCCAATCCTTAACCTGCTAGGCCCTCCACAGAAAGGCTAGCTTTTGGTTGCTGGAGCTGGCTCCGCCCCCTTTGGGTCTGCCTAACTGTCCTAACTGTGCCTAACTGTTCCAGTTCTAGGGAGCTGTTGTGTCTGTCCTGTGGCAGGTGTTTCTATCTAGTCTCCCACAAGTGTTAGCAAGGCCTCTTAAAGGAACTGCACCTCTGTACTCTGAGAGCAGTGGGCTCTGTGTATGTGCTGCATGTTGGATGCCATTTGAGGTAGTACTTAGTACACTGCTCGCAACTAATGACAAAGACTTACTAAATAGAAAAGCTTGGCCTTAGCTTAGGCTTTTCCCTAATTAGTTCTTATAACTTAAATTGATGTGTTTTAAAATCTGAGTTCTTTTATGAGGCTCATTACTTCATCCTCGTATTACCCATCTTGCTTCCTCCACATCTGGCTGGTGATCCACCTTTATCCCCCCAATGTCCTTTCTGCCCGTAAGTCCTGCCTATCTATTGGCAGTTCAGCTTTCTATTACACTAATCACAGCAATACATCTTCAAACCTGCTTGCCTCTCAAAAGCTTCTCATCAGAGGCAATGCTAGAGTGGTTTGTGGGAAGACTGCAGCTGTGAAGATAACACACACCCCAGGTTGAGTGTTGGCTTGCTTCCCAGATGAACGGAATAAAAGTACTTTATTAAAGGACAGCTGTTAAGGAACAAAAATGCTTATCTCTGGCTTTTGAGATGAAGAAGAGGAGAAAAAGCCAGAGGAAAGGGAGCAGAAAGCATTTGTGCGATGAGGCAGGAGCTAGTGTAGAAATTTGTGAAAAGCAATTATAAAGAGACAAGTCCTGTGTCCAGTAAGAGAGTTTGCATTTATATATGTGTACCATGTGTGTGCCTGGTACCCTGGAGGCCAGAAAGTGGTGTCAGATTTCCTGGAACTGTAGTTACAGATAGTTATGAGTTGACATAACTGTCTTGGGTATCAAAACCAGATCCTCTGGAAGAGCAGCCAGGGCTCTTAACCGCTGAGCCATCTCTCCAGCCCTATTCATTTATTTTTGGTGCCACTGGGAATTGATGTACTGTTGTACATGTTAATCCTATCAGTTTCCCAGAGTGCTGGCATCTTTGATATGTGTTCCCATTCACAGGTTCCCATATGTTCCCATATTTGTTCTCATTCACAGGTAGGGTCTTCCTCTCTTTTCCCTCTCCTTTTCCCTTCTTCCATCCTTGCATGATGGGTGCTATAGACCTAACATCCCTCATTGAGATTGCTTGAATTGGGAAGTCCTTTAACAAGAACATTGACATAGTCTATGGAGTCACAAGTGTGTTTACTTGAAAGCTTTCTGTGCTGCCTGCCTGCTGACCACCATTATAGGTGGACTGTCTGAGTACCTCATTCATGTGATGTGGGATTTCCCTCTGTATGCTGTGATTACCATTGGTTAAAAAAGGAACTGCTTTGGGTTTATAGCAGAGCCATAGGGGAACAAAGGTAGGTGGGGGGAAACTAAACTGAATGCTGGAAAAAAGAGGGCAGAGTCAGAGAGAAGCCATGTAGCCCCACTGGAGCTGGAAGGAACTTTACCTGGTGATACACAGATTAATAGAAATGGGTTAAATTAATATGTAAGAGTTAGCCAATAAGAAGTTAGAGCTAATAGGTCAAGCAATGATTTAAATAATATGGTTTCTGTGTGATTATATTGGGGTGGAGCAGCCAAGCAACTGGGAACCAACAAGCGGCCTTCCTTACAACACCGTCATATTGGGAAGTCCCTTAACAAGAACATTGACTCATAGTCCATGGAGTCACAAGTGTGTATTTACTTGAAAGCTTTCTGTACTGCCTGCCTGCCTGCTGGCCACCATCATAGGTGGACTATCTTGAGTACTTCATTCAATGAGATCATGTGCTAGTTGGCTTTTTCATGATTAATATAGTTTACTTAGCTCATCTGGCACATGTCTGGCTCCCCTTCCCTTTTCAGGACTGTTATTCTGGTGTTAGTATGTACCACATTTTGTTTACTTGCCTTCTCATGAACTTGTGAGTCCTTCCACCTCTTGGTATTTTAAATGGTGCTGCTATGAACATGAGACTGCAAAATCTCTTAGGATCCTTGCTTTTTTCAGTTCCTTTGAGTTTGTATCCAGAAGCATAGTTGCTGTATCATATGGAGAATTAATTCACCTTTGGTGACAGTATTAAAAGAACTGAGACTGAAGGAGATTGGTTGTCCTGCAACTGAAGAAAACCCAGTGACAGGAGGAGAAAATGTTTCATTAGCAAAAATACCAGTGTGTTGGAAGATGGGGGGTTAACACCTGCCACTTGCCACCGTCTTCACTGGTGCCACCCAAACCAGGTTTCAAGGTTCTTGTGTGAGTATGTTACTTCAGGTTCAGGTGAGCATGAGGGCAGTTTGTTAATCTCCATAAATGGCCAGTTCTTGAACATGGGATATGAGTTCTTAGCTCCGTCCAAAGCATCTTATGCTTGTGAATTGAAGAAGCCATGATTATTCAGAGGCTTGTGTGAGGGCTGTGCATCTGGTTTCTGTCAATGCTGGTTTCTGCTTTGCGTCAACAATTTTCTCTTACTGTGACTATCCTTGTGTGGCCAAAGAGTGAGTGGGTAGTACATGGGGAGTAGGTCAGTGCTTTCTGCTTTCTTATTTTCTTGCTGGGGATTAAACCTAGTTCTTTACAGTGACATCTCTAGTTCTAGGACCTGCCCATTTTGTTAACAGTTCACTGAAGTATCAATTTACATACCAAAAATTTTTACCAATTTTAGATTTACAGATCAGTGATTTCAACAAATTGTCTTAGTTGCACAACTGTGGCATATATCTCTAACGTTTTCTGCCCTCAAGAAGATCTCTTAAGCCAACTTTATTCCTAGTCCCTGCTCCAGATAACCAGTTGTAGAGATGAGGCGAGCAGGCCTGCTTTTCGTCCCGCTTGGCTCCCACGTGGCTAGCTTTATACCAAGAAATATTCAGCATGTCTGACCTGGTGGCTGGCTCCATGGCGTCTGCCTCACTGCCTTCTTCCTCCCAGCATTCTGTTCTGCCTTCCCCGCCTATGTTCTGACCTATCAGACCAAGCAGTTTTCTTTATTCATTAACCAATGAAAGCAACAGATAGCAACCCTCCTATATCAGCCAGTAGTCTACTTTCTTCCTTTTTTCTCTCTGTTTTGTAAAGATGAAGTCATAATCTATATGGTCTTTTGTGTTTGACTTTGGTTTTCTTTTTAGAAAGGATTTCACTGTATAGTTCAGGTAGTCTTAAACTCATGATCTCCCTACCTCAGTTACCTGAGTCCTGGGATTACAGGTTACTTATACCATCAGTGCACTTCAAGTAATTCTACAATTAGTCATTAAGAAAGGAAGAAAGCAGGCGGTGGTGGCACCTAAGCATTTAAACCCAGCAGAGGCAGGCGGATCTCTTGATTCAAGGCCAACCTGTTCTACAGAGTTAGGGCTGTTACATAGAAAAGTTCTGTCTCAAAAAAAAAAAAAAAACCCCAAAAAGCAAAAAACAAACCTCCAACCTCCCCCCCTCCAAACCAAACAGAAAAAAAGAAAAGCATTGTTTTTTTTTTTTTTAAAAAGAGGGTGGGGGGAGATGGATGCTGGGAGAAACCAATATGCTCCTAAAATGAAAAAGGGGGGAGTGCATAGAAAAGTAAAAGTGAGCCCCACACCCCAGCTACCCTTAATTCAGGCTATTTAAAATTAACTTTATGGAGAAAAGATGACAGTTTAACCCACAGTTTTCAGATGCTCACAGGCATAGACCTTCATCTTGACTTCTGATAAGAACCTCCTGGCAGCTGGCATCTCAGTGGGGTGAACATTTTTAAGAGGAAATGATCACACTTGCAAAGCAGGAAACTAGAGAGGATTCAGGGTCAGGTTTCCACACTTGGAGTGCTGCTTTCTGTATCTAGCTCTGGCATACTAATGGTCACTGTCTTCTCTCAGGCTGTAGTCCTGATAACCAGCACACTCTCTAGACCCACACTGGAAGGGACCCACTGTGGCCACTTGGGGCCAAACTTCCAACATGAATCATGGGGACAAAAACTGTATCTAGACCATAGCATGTGGGAATGCTATTGTAGCTTTTGGGGGTTCCCACATGGTTTTCATAGCAGCGGTGTAACATAGTCTCCTACCCCATTATATACAGCAAAGGTTTCGGTTTCTTTACATTCTTATTTATTTATTTATTTATTTATTTATTATGTATACAATATTCTGTCTATATGCCTGCAGGTCAGAAGAGGGCACCAGACCTCATTACAGATGGTTGTGAGCCACCATGTGGTTGCTGGGAATTGAACTCAGGACCTTTGGAAGAGCAGACAATGCTCTTAACCACTGAGCCATCTCTCCAGCCCTTTCTTTACATTCTTGACAATACTCTTCTGAGACAGGATTTCCCAGTTTAACTCAGACTGTGGCCTCAAACTTTTGATCCTCCTGCCTCAGCATTCTGAGTCAAGGTAGGATTGCAGTTTATGTGCCATCAAGCCCAGTAATACTTATTTTTTGAATTTTAAATGTTTTATCTTCTTGGTAGTTGTCTTTGTGTGTGTGTGTGTGTGTGTGTGTGAGAGAGAGAGAGAGAGAGAGAGAGAGAGAGAGAGAGAGAGAGAGAAAGAGAGAGAGAGAACCTCTGATTTGAATTGAATTTGTACTTTGTTAATAGTGATGTGAAACTTACTTTGTGTTAGTTGTGTATGTGGCACATTGACGGCCATGTGCCATTTTGATAGCACTAGGTTTGTTGTTGTCATTTTTGAGATAAGGGATCACTGTGGAGCTCTGTCTACTCTGTAGACTTGGCTAGCCTCGAACTCAAACAGGTCCACAGACCTCTGCCTCTCAAGTGCTGGGATTTAAAGGCTTGTGTCACCATGGCTCAGCTAGCATTAGATTTTCTTTTAATGTATACCTCATGTGGACTGGGTGTAGCATTTCATAGCATTCCAGTTTTTGGGAGGGCAGACAGAAGAGTATTGGCATAAGTTTAGCGTCAGCCTGTGCTACTTAGTGAGACTGTTTCAAGTAAACAGTTATTATGTGTGCAAGTTCTGAGAATAATGTTGAATATAATTAAAAGTAGTGATTTCAGATACTGTTAATATTTTTTCTGCCTGGATCAACCAAAACACCACTAAACAGGAAAAAAAGAAATCTTTCTGAGTTCAGCATAGAAAACTAATTTGTAAAATTGGAGTTCTGTATGCTGAGAACTTAAAACTATAGAATGCATGTTTGGGTAACAAGGTCACATTACACAATTAGCCAGTGTTAGTCCTTGGGAGAAGAAATAATCTTATTTGTTTGACTGGTCTCTTGAAAATGAGTCCTGTTTGTTTAACATAGTTGACCTCAGAAATCTGTCACTTCAACTGAGAAATGCTCAAAGTGTCTAAAATAACAACTTAGTATTAACCATGGCTGTCTGGCTTTACTCTGCTAAGCATTGGCCCAAACAGCTAAATAAAAGCCACATATATGCAGAAGGATATCCTACATCAAGATATAGCAGGTGATAACTAGTGTTCAGTAGGCTGATCTACCAGATAGATGAGTGATTCTCTGTAATAGGGAGCCCCACCTGGAAAGGCCATGGAGTTAGTGTCTGCTCCTGTGTAATTTTTCTCATAAATCTCTTCATATCTTCTCTAAAACTTCTTTTCTTCCCTAAGAATAACCTGCGTGTTTTTCCACTGCTTATGTGTTTATCTCATTAAAATAGTCCATCTACAGGACACATATACCTGGGTGGTCAACAAGATTGACTTTTTACATATATAAAGTATACACACACACACACACACACACACACACATACACACACAGTTTTGATATATACTGGGTCATGCTTCATAACTAGATCTATTTATCCCACAAGGACTGTAGACACATAAAAACCTGCTCTGTTCCTTTTTATTCAGACTAATATAAAAAAATCAATTTCTCCTCAATCTAAAACAAACTGCACACAATTAGCTCACTTTTACCTCAGAGCAAGTTCAAACTAGACTAAAGGCTTTATGTAAATAGATCATAAGTTTGAAACCTTACAGCTATGTACAAGGTCAGAGCTGCAGATGTCCAACCAAGGTTACCAAGAAAAACATGTCAGTTCTTTGCTTGCCAGTCTACTAACAATAGACCTGTGTCTAAAAATTGTCATTGGGTACTATGCTTTCCCCCTACCCCACCCCCTGTATGCTTGTGGTATTGCTTCTGTGGCCTTGGGTCCTTATGTTGCAGTGGCAATGGTTCAGCTCCTTAATTGCTTACCCTAGGACTGTGATTTTCACTCTTGTAATTTCCTTATCGCTTCAAGGCTCCTAAAGGAGAAAAGTTTATAGAATAGAAGTAGTAGTTAGAAGAAGAAGCTAGGAAAGGTTAGATGTAGGACAGGAGAATTAGGATAGAGGCAGAACAATAAGAAACTGGCATGAAAAAGTAATGAGTGAGAGATTAATTTTTTGCACTCAGATCCCAAGACCCTCATTTGCTGTAGCATTCTCTCTGAACCCTGAGAGTGAATTGAGGCTGATACTTAATAGCCCTTCTTAATACTCATAGGAGCTGTGCCCTTTCCTGAATGGAGATGAAAGTGGAGGAGATTAGGGGGGTTGGTAGGAGGAGGATACAGCTGGCTTATAAAATAAATAGATGAATTTCTTTAAAAGGAAAAATAGGTACAAATGCAATATTGATACTTGAAGATTATATGATGTTATGGTTCTTTATTATTGATCAATCTAACATGAAATATTTTGTTTTGTTTAGTCAGGTCAATTCAGTGAAGATATGATACCCACAGTGGGCTTCAACATGAGGAAAGTAACTAAAGGTAACGTCACAATAAAGGTACGTTTTTTCTCATAGTCTATGCATGTGTATATTTATGGATGCATGCATACATGCATTACCCTGTCCCTCTCTTTATACTTGATTTAATTGAAGAATTTTCTTTTCTTCTGGTTTTACCTACTGTTTATAATTCTTAAGTAATGGTTAGATTGTTGCAAAGACTGTAAATCAGTTATTTATGTTTTCTGAAAGATTAAAGTGTTTAAGAGTTGAAATGTAGTTAAGTGTTCAGAAAAGTCAACTTACCATGTGGGTTAATAGAAGTAACATTTGATATCTTGAGAATTCCAGAAAACTACAGTCCTATCTTTAGTCTGAGCAGTGTTGTATATTGAAAGGTGGTACTTAGTGGTAGCAAATATTGTAGTCAGTCTTTTTCTTCATTATTAAGTCTAAAGTTTAAAATAAAATAGGAAAAGTTTAACTCATTTTTAGCATAATTTCTTATTAGCTCCTGGACAGCAGGAATGTTGGGGGATTTATTTTTCTTGTCATTCTGCAATTCCTGCAAGTTTAGGCTCCCAGCCCTGAGCCATGTGAACATTACCTAGTTGTTGACAGATCTGCTCTGTGGCTTTTCTGATAACACTCCTCATTTTGTTGACTGTGTGTTTCTATGCATTTTACCAGTGTCAGTGCTTAAGTTGGAAACTACTTTTAAGAAAGCCAGAGCTTAGGAGAGTCATATGTCGTACGGTGCTGAATAGAGCAGGCAAAACAGTGAAATTATTATGGAGAACTTCAAGTGAAGGAGTGTTGTTGAGTCTGTTGCTTACAGAATAATTTAAAAAGGCACACTTAAAGTTTAGGAGATCCTGAGCTGTTTTTTGTCTTGGCATCCCAGTCTGGATGTTGCATGCTTTTGTAGATGTTAAAGTTGTTATCTTAAAGTTATATATATCCATGATTAGAAATATATTGAGTAATAGTTACTATTACATTATTATATTTGACCAAGTCATTGCTCAAGCGGAATTTAGATCTAGAGTTTACATTTTTAGAATTCCAAGTTGAGAAGGGGGCTGCCAGATATCACGGATTGAGTTTTGGGTTCCAGGTTTTGGGAGTACTTTGCTTCTGTGACATTTGATATGTCTTTGTGACTGTTCTCCATTTCCGGTAGTACCTTCATCAAATGTGCTTATTAAGAATTGCCTTGTTTTGCTTAAAGATCTGGGACATAGGAGGACAACCTCGGTTCCGGAGCATGTGGGAACGGTATTGCAGAGGAGTCAATGCTATTGTGTAAGTTGACAGGGGGTTTTTATTTTTTGTCTGATTAGTCTCTGAATAATGTAGTTATTTATGTTAAATGTAGGACTTAATTTCTTTTTATTAGAAGTTTCAGTATTGTAAATATTAAGAAAATTGAAAATCTATAAGTAGTTCATTGAGATTCATAGATGGCATGTTGAGATGGCTTTGTTTTTAAGTTACATGATAGATGCCGCAGATCGTGACAAGATAGAAGCCTCTCGAAATGAACTCCATAATCTTCTAGATAAACCACAGCTACAAGGAATTCCGGTAAGTTTGAGGAGTCTGATATTTTATATTTGCAATTATATATTTAACATTGAACCAATCTCGGTATCCCTAGAGATTGGTTTTAGGATTCCCTACTTCCCACAAGTATGGAGATCTGAAAATTTATGCTATTTTTCTTTTCCTCCCCCCTTTGCTTTTATTCTGAGATTAAGCTTTTATAACCTGGGATTTGTGATCCTGTTGCTTCAGCCTCCCAAGTGTTGGGATAATAGGAGTCTGCCACCATACCTGGCTTCTCACGTCCTTTGCGGAAAATGGCATAGTGTTTACATGCAAACAACATACATTCTTCTATGTACTTTGAATTATATTTAGATTACTAATGATACTTAATACAACAGTTTTTTTTTTTTAAATAGTTGCTGACTGTCCTCTTTAGGGAATGATAGCAAAAGGAAGTCTGTACATTCTCAGTGAAGTTACGGGTCCCCCTTCCCATATTTTTGCTTAGTTTTATATTTGCTTTTTGAGATAGATCGCACTGTATAGACCAGGCTGGCCTCTCACTGGACATTTTTTTTTTTTTGCCTTAGTTTCCAAGTACGAGAATTAAAATTCTTAGTCTCTTGCCTGGCTTCCCATGTGTTTTTGATGTGCAGTTGGTTGGGTATGGAGCCTGTCGGTCTAGAGGACTGTTAATTTTATTTGAAATTAGTAAAATGCCATTCTTTTTTCAATGGTAAGAGTACATTAGTTACAACGTTATGAAATTGAGAAATTGAATTTATCTTCCTCATCTTTCTCTGCTACTTATGATATTTTCTCATTGAATGAATTATTTGAAATACTTTTGAAGACTCATCTGTCTCACCTGGTTGTGGTTCCTTGTGCCTATAGTTCTGTGCTTGCAAGCCTGAGGTGGGAGGATTGTTGTGAGCTCCAGGCCACCTGGAAAAGTCCTCTGTTGATTTAAAGATCTGGTGTATTGGAGTGTAGTCCTGGTTCTGGAGTATGTTCTTACAAACTCTAGTCACCTTTGCCCCGTGATTGCTGGATCCTGGATATTGGACTGTCTATAGATGCTTTAACCAGATAGCCACCAAAGTATGTAGTGAGAGCGGTGCTCAGTGCTGGGGATATAGTGATGGGCAGAAGTTGGGTAGGAATATTGCATTCTGGGGGGGAAGATACATATGGGAAAAAACATTTAGTAGCACAGCTCTGGTAAACAATGTTAAGACAGGTGCAGAAGTCCTTAAGAATTGCAAAGATTTATGCAGTTCGAGGTGAAGGAAGAAGGATCTCTGAGTTCGTGAAGTATGAATGGAGGTCTGAAGGATGTGTGGGAATGTGAAGGATGGGATGGTAGTAGGGAAGAGTTCAGGCACAGACCCTTTGGCAATAGGAAGCCATCTCCAGAAAACAGAGCCTTGGGAATGACAGAGCCTTGGGAATGACCGGGTTGAGTGACATGCTGAGCTGTAGCTGGGACATTAGAGGCCACACTTACAAGATAGTCTTGTGGATAGTCTTTCACATGTTTTAAAGGAAGGGAAGTGCTCTCTGTCACTACTACTATTTTGTTTGTTTGTTTGTTTGTTTGCTATATTTTTCTATCTTTTGAGATAGAATTTCATTGTGTGTGTGTGTGTCTATCTTTTTGGAAAAGATCTCACTATGTATATTCTAGGCTGGCCTCAGAGTGAGTGATCTGTCTGTCTCTGCCTTCAGAGTGCTGGTATTAAAAGCATGGGCTATCATACCTGGCCCTCATACAGTGTATCGTTTTTTACTTTTGTGCTCTTTTGGGGGTCCGCCACCCAACTCCCAATAAATACAAGGCATTTTACTCTTTCTTAAGCCAGGCAGCCTTAACTTGGCTTGCTTATAGCTGGCTTTTCTTAAATTATCCCATCTACCTTTTGCCTCTGGGCTTTTTTTTTTTTTTTTCTGTATACCTTTCTTTACTTCTTACTCTGTGACTTGCTATGTAGCTACATGGCTGGCCTCTGATGTCCTCCTCTTCTTTTTTTGTGCCTAGACCTTTTCCCAGATTTCTCCTCTTTATTCTCCTTGCCAGCCAGCCCTGCCTTATCCTTTCTCCTGCCTTTCTTTTGGTGGTGGGTCAGCTCTTTATTAGACCAGTTAGGTGTTTTAGACAGGCAAAGTAACACAGTTTCACAGAGTTAAACAAATGTAACATAAAAGAAGGCAATACACCTTTGCACCATTACACAAATGTTTCACAGCATAATCAAATATAACACATCTTCAAATAATATTTCACAGCCACAAAGTATTTTATTCTTTTCCCATTCACTCCTTCCCAGTCTATTCTCACCCAGCTTTGCACCCCCTTTAAAAAAGATTTCTTTTATGGTCCACTAACTCTAGTTTATGTTGGTGTATTCTCATGGGTGTGGGGGCCATCCATTGGAGTATGGTCAGAGAGGCCACACTTTTAAGGAGAACTGACTTCCTCCTCTAGAAGCCATTAACTCTATTAGCTCCTGAAAACCTGGAGGAAAATCAGTTCTCTCCCTTTTTGCATTTGAATAACACAGATAAACCCTTAGTTGTGAAGTGTTTTTTTTGTTGTTGTTGTTTTTTATTTTTTAGTAGCTCTGAGTAGAAAATATATAGATGAGACCAGCCTCAAACTTAGAGATCCCACCAAACTCAGCCTCACCTGCAGCTGTGAAGATATTTAGATTTTGGTTATGACTTTCTAGGAAGTCTCAGAATGCACATCATAGCCTTAGAATTATTTAGTGCTGAGAAGTAAGCCGTTGGACATGCGTATGTGTCATGACTTGTGTTTGGAGGTCAGAGGACTACAACTGCCATGTGAGTGAGTCCTAGGTATTGAACTCAAGTCATCAACCTTTCCTCGCTGAGCCATCTTTCAGCTCCTAGAGTATCTTAGAATATTTTAAATGCAAGCTGGCCACAGACTGAATTGAGGCTGTCTTTATGGTAGGTAGGTTATGTAATACCAGGATAAACTCATAAATGTGTTTTTATTTATATTTCTCAAGTGTGCTTCATAATTAAGGTGCATGTTAACATGAAAGTTGTTTTGGAATATTTAGATACTACATCGTGCCTCTGGTCTTTTTGTACATAAGATTCACCCATGATATCTTTTCTTTTAAAGGTACTAGTACTTGGAAACAAGAGAGATCTCCCAAATGCCTTGGATGAGAAACAGCTAATTGAAAAAATGTAAGTTGTAAGAAGAGTAATGTTGAGAAGGTTGTTGGTAAATTATAGACTGTCCTCTGTTTATTCAGTAATGATTATACCTTGTTCTTAGATGGTTAAGCTGGATCAATCAGAGAAGTAAATCTCTAAACTTTTGTTAGCGGGAAAATATTCTTTTCATAGTAATGAGAGTAAGTGAAACTGAGTAAAGAGTGATAAGTACGACAGCTGCCACCCTTCTCACCAATTCTGCTTCTTACAGGAATCTGTCTGCTATTCAGGATAGAGAAATTTGCTGCTATTCAATTTCTTGCAAAGAAAAGGATAATATAGGTAAGAAATGGCTGCTGGGTTTTGGAATAAAAGAGTACTATGGAAAAAGACTTTGTGTTGTGGGGACTCACTAGGTGTCTTTTTTTTTCTTTTCAATATACTTTTTTTAAGGCAATATACTTTCTTCTCTGTAGCTTTGGAGCCTGTCCTGGAATTAGCTCTTGTAGACCAGGCTGGTCTTGAACTCACAGAAATCCACCTGCCTCTGCCTCCTGAGTGCTGGGATTAAAGGCGTGTGCCACCATTGCTCAGCTATACTTCACATTTTTAACTGAGGGCTTATTTCCTAGGAGACATGTGGCAATATATGGAGACATTTTCTTTTGGTTTTCATAACTGGAAGAGGGTAGAGACACAGATGTTTCTAAACATCTCTTAGTCCCTACATACAGCAAGAATTAGCATAGAATGTCAGTAGAAGCAGGGCTGCTCTTCACTGTAGTTTTTAGGATGTTGTGCAGTTCTTTAAACCCATTACTTCTTTAAATACTCTTCAGAAGAATTTCAGTAGAAATGGGAAACTTTAGGAGGAAAAAATAATCTTTTATTACTCTCAAGAACTAGCCAGATAATTTTCTAAAGGAACAACAGCAACAACAAAATTAACTGGGCATGATGGTGGATACCTGTTGTCCTGGCTCTTGGGAAGCTAAGGCAGGAGGATTGCTGTGAGTTTGTGGTCTCCCTGGGCTATATGGCGACTGCTAGGGTAGCTATGACTTGGTAGCAGGATCCTGTCTCAAAAACAGGGGTGGGGATGGGGAGATAAGAGAAAGTCAGTCTTGGATTCATTAATTCAAGGCTATAAGGGATTCAGCAGTGGTGGTGAGAATCGATTGGCGTTTGAGATCATGGCTCACTGGGGTACACTAATAGTTATTTCAGGGCTTTGTGTGTAGTGTTACTGAGGCTAAGGAAACCACTGCCCTTTCACTAGACTCCAACTGAGCATTAATCAATGAATTGCTTCAAAAAGTATTTGAGTGCACATGGTTTCCTGTGTTTTACTGTCCCCTTCATGTGGCACAGGAAGTGTTTTGATCTCAGGAAGGTGTCCTGGAACCACATGAGGAGAGTGTTTACTCCTGTGACACTGACTCCAGAGAATCTTCTGCCTTCTGCATTTTTGTTTAGTCTGTGGACTCGCTTGTCTTTGAGATCTTAGCCTCTGTCCATTGGTTGTGGAATATAGAAAGGTTTTTCTTTTCTTTCAGTTTCTTAAATATGAAAATGTAGTCATTTTACTTAAAGCTTACTTTCCTCCTCTGATTTCACACTGTTGTGTATACGGAGACTGTTTGCTTGTTTCCCGACTACTCAGACTTGAAAGATCACACAGAAACTATATTAATTATAACACTGTTTGGCCAACAACTCAAGTGTATTTCAAGCTAGCTCTTATATCTTAATGTGACCCATTTCATTATTTTATATTTATATTATTTTTTTCCATGATGCTTGTGGTTTGCTACCTCTTGCTTCTTGGGCAGCTACATGGTATCTCCCTGACTCCGCCTACTCTATCTATATCTCTGTTCGAATTTCCCACCTGGCTTTGCTCTGCTAAGCCATTGGCCAAAACAACTTTATTCATAAATCAATAAAGCAACACATATACAGAAGGACATCCCACATCACTGGTGTGATAAATGTTGTAGAAGACTTGTTTTAGCAGTTATTAAATCATTGTTTTCCCAATTGTGAATAGTCACTTTTGTTCGGCTCCTGGCCCTAGTCTGTACTTGGTATGTGTGGTCTACAGCTTCTCTAATGTATTTTAGTGGGAAAATGGAAGACTGAATTTACAATTATCTTTCAAGCTTGGAGAATAAGAGTGCTACATAGAATGGATTCTCACATAGCTTTCAGATCGTTAGTACATTTTAAAGAACTCAGGATGCAGTTTATTGCTCTGACTTAGCTGCCTTCTCACTCTGAACTTTTTCTGGCTCTCCTGAACGGCTGTAGCTTTGACTGTATTGTTGATTCCATGTTAGTTGCTTCTCTTCTTCAGCTTTTTAGAACTGAAATGCCTGCTGTCAGATCCTCTGGATGTGAATCACTTGGGAAGTAAACCAGTTGTGTCTGGCCATGGTGGTGCATGTCTTTAGTCCTGGTGCTTAGGAGGCAGAGGCAGAGGTCTCTGAATTTGAGGCTAGCCAGGCCAGAGATTGTTTTTTCCCTACTCCCTGCAGTCACACATGAGATCCTGCCAGTTGTGCATCTTTCCGCTTCTCTATATACTGTGTTTGCTTCAGGTTTCCATTCTGTCCTGTCCTGTCAGTTGAACGGAGTCAGTCTGCATATTGCAGCCCTCCAAATTATTCTGTTGTACTTGTTGGCTTGCTAAAATAAGCTAATATAGCTTCCCTATTTCAAAATTTCCAGTAATTTCCTGTTGACTTGAGAATGAAGTCCTAACTTGTTAGCACCACTTTATTTACTGAGCACAACTCAAATACTTGTACTCCCTTAGACATTGTTTTAAAATTAATTTTTAGTACAGAAGCAATGGGTTTCATTATGATAGTTGCATGCATGAAAGTCATACTTTGCTCACATTCCTTCCTCTCTTTTGATCCCTTCCCTATTCCTGCTGGGCTTACTCATCCCCAGATAGTTCCCTTATCTTTGCTTTTATGGTTTTATTTTTGTTTTTGTGTGTGTGTGTGTCAGAGAGAGAGAGAGAGAGAGAGAGAGAGAGAGAGAGAGAGAGAGAGAGAGAGAGAGAGAGAGAGAATGTCCAGATGCCTTAATTTTGTCCTTTATGGCTGAATAAAACTCCCTAGAGACATTGTGGTTGTCATGGTGGGGCTGGCACATAGTTGTTAAGGCCATGGATGCTCTAAACCATTCTCTGAGGCACGGGAAAGGTTCACCTCATGAAATGATTAGTCAGCTCCAGATGCAACAAGGACCAGGTTATAAAGCAGTGGCCTAGGTGTCAGAGTTTGTGGGAACCCTATTTTCCATGTGCCTGAGCCACATCTTAGCAGCCCCCCATGTTCTGCAGTAGGGCATGCATTCTGAGTCTGCCAGTCTTTGCATGACATCAAAGCATAGGTAATTTTATCTTTATTATTATAGTTAGAAGTATCTTGATGTCAGAGAGCCTTTCATACATATCTTTGCCTTGGCAGTTTTGTTTAGATCCTGATTGGTACCAAGTTCATGTTCAGTATCTGATAGTTTCTCACATTGCCCTCTTGAAGCCCTGGTGATGGAGTTCAGATGCAGAAGAGATCTAGCACCTTGGACATTTTAAGTATTGTCTATGTGTTTAGTTTTGTAATGCTGATTTCTTAACTCTCACTTTCCCTGCCTTTAGATATCACACTTCAGTGGCTTATTCAACACTCAAAATCCCGAAGAAGCTGAGACATCCTCTGACGTCTTCCAGTCCTTCTTGGCTATAATCCTAGAACTACTGTCCGTTCCTCTGAAGTACTCCCCAGAACATGGTCCTTCCTAAACCCAAGAAATTGCCTTTCTCAGAGTTTCTTTCTCATGTGCACTGCTGAAGATGTCTATTCCTATTCTTCATAACAAATCGGCTGGAGTTGTCATGATAAAGTCAGCACACACTAAAAGGCCTCACACACTTGTCTAATGTGGAGAGGCCCTCTTTCCTTTCTTTTTTAAAAAACACCCACATTTTGACCATCTTAAAGTTAAGAAAATTGCATATTACCCTTCTGGTCTTTCTGGGCCAGAGTTTTGTATTGGTTTTCAGTAAATGTCTACCTATTTCATTACAGAGTCCAGTATCTTATACTGGTACTGACTTGATGCAGCATGGAATTCCTAGTGCCACACACAGTATTTAGAAAATACTTCAAGCCTGACTCATGTGGGATATAAACATGTTTATCTCATCCCACACATGCATGTGAAATGTAGAGTTACACTGTAGGAATAATTGGTCTGCCAAGAGTTAGCAGAGGTACCAGGTCAGCACAGTGGGTTCCTTACACTGGAGACTTCATACCTGGTAAATTTTAAACATTCTGCTTTCTGGGACTCCTTTGTCACCAGATCCATTTGGGGAGCTGGGAAGAGTTACAACATGCTCTTTTGTATCTATCCAGATCATTAGTTTTCTTCCCCTTTTAACACACTTTTTTAAAGGGATGGGAATTGAAGATTTTTTCAAAAGCTTTCATGAATATAGAGCATTCCAGCTCGTGTAATAAACCCGTTAAGTGTGTCTGACTTTGTGTGAACACATGTCTGTTCTTTGTCTCCAGACATCCGCCCTGTGCTACTGCATGACACCCGTAACTCCTGACTCTTTATATCTAGTCATGAAGTTGACTTTCAGCACAAAGGATACTTAGAAACAAATTCTTAGTTTTCTTACCAATGTGAGGCTTGGCACTCTTTTCACTGGTGCCACTAGACTTCTCGATTGTGACAACTCTAGACCTGCCTGCTTAATCTAATCATGCGCAATGTCTACAGGTTGTTTAATGATTGGCCACGCAGAGAACCGAGGAACCAATGCTGTTTATTGTTTGCTTCTATGATACAGAACTGTACAAAAACTTACATTGAACATATTTTGTAGCTTAGCGATCTCCACTTACATAAAGGGACATATTAATACTGGTTCATTTGTAAGTTGTTACTCATGCTGATGTAGTGATAAAACCCTGTGGTTACACCTGCTTCTGTGTTGCCTCACACTGTGTGTGACTTGTCTCTTCTGTTAAGCAGCACTATGTCGGCAGTATATACTCAGATATGTTGAGCACTCCGAGTGTAGTCAACAGTAAGTTCTTTTAATGAATACCGTTTAATTTATAGACTGCCACGGCCTTAAAAATATTCTGTACAAATAACTGCACTGTGTTGCACAGACACTACTTGTTTTCTTCATTCATATTTTTATTGAGTAGAATCTGGGCTTTACAGTTCTCGTTTTATTCATGGAAGCATGTTGCACTCTTCCCAGAGGATGGGATGGGTGGTTTGAAGGAAGGGATATTTAAACTTGCTCATGTAGCCCAACAATGGTCACTGTGAACCATTTCAAAGAATGTGGCGACTTGCTTGTGCCTAAGTGGAGGGATTGGAATCAGAATGTGTAACTAAGTGGTACTGCATAGGTTTTTGTTAATTGACCTATAGCTAAACCTTAAGATGTTTGTGTGTCTTTTCATTGCTTTCCAGCATTTCAGGACATCTAAAAGCTACTACCAACATTTTCCTGTGCATAACCTCTGCATGTGAAAACCTAACAGTTACTGAACTTGTAAATACGTAAATTTTTTTATTTAGGCGTGGATGCATTTTTCATCTGTTGACTGCTCTTCTCAGCTTTATTCAATAAACTTGCATTTTGAGGGTTGCATTGACAGTTTTACCTTAAAATGTGCATCCTGATGAAGGTGCAGCTCTTGGGAATGGAGTGGAAAGAGAATTACTTGAGAAGGGCTCCACAGGCCACGTGCTGGAAAGAAGCTGTCGTCTCAGTTGTCAAAGGATCCGGTTCGTGGGATGAACTAGGAATAAAACTTTATAGTATCTATGTAATTGGTACTATGGTCCCCTCCCTTGTTGAAAGAGGATTCTACTAGTAGTAAACAGTAGTGGCACTTTGTGGGTGAGCACTGAGGATCGAGCCTCATCAGTGCTAGGTAGGCACTCTGATACCACCAAGCCAATACCCTTTCTCTTCTACCCACAAATTTAGGACTTCGGTGGTAGGCTAGTGAAGAATTTTATTATTCAGTTTATCTAAAAAACTTATATTGCCAGGAATTGAACCTAGGCTCTTGCGTATTCTAGGAAAGCCCTCAACCACAGAGCTACATCCCAGCTTTACAAAAAGAAAAAAAAATAAAGATAAATAAAAATTGAAGACCTTATTAAAAAAATGAAATTCCAAGACACATCTACAGAATATTTTCATTCTCATGGGATGGCTTAATGGGTGAAGCACTTGCCTCCTAAACTGGAACTGGGATCCCTAGCAGTAGATGTTAGGCCTTTGTGGTAGCCTAACTGTAATCCTAGGACTGGAGAGGAGAAGAGTGTCCATGTGTCCCATAGACTAGCGGCAAAGTGAGATCTAGGTCTGTCTGAGAGACACTGCCTCAATATAGAAGGTAGAACACTCTGGGCTCCAAGTGTGCATATACTCCCACCCAATATACATATATAGGCATACAGGCCATACGTACACATGAAAAAATAAAAATGTTGATTTTTCTATAAACCCTATTTTTAGAGTAAGGTATTTGGCCCATGTTGCTAACATGTTATCTGAACTGTAAAATAATATTGATTTTTTTTCTTTAAAATGAGAGTCATTGTAGAAATGGTTTTAGTAAGTTAGGCTGTCATTACTGTATTACTAATTGGGTGCATGATTTGGCATATCTACCACAACATTTTACTATTTTGTGAAATTGATGTAACAAGGAATGTGAGTCTGGATGGAACTGGGGAAGACATTCAAAGTACACATTTAGCTTGGTTCAGAAATGGAGAGTTTATTATTTTAAAATGTTTTGTTTTGAGACAAGGTTTTGCTTTGTAAGCCAGGCTGGACTCAAACTCACCATCCTCCTTCCTTAAATCTTGAGTGCTGTAATGATGGTATGTGGCTAAAATAACAGACTTCTAAAATTAGTCTTTTTGACTATGATATGTAAATTGGGTGCTTTGGACGATGGCTGTTTTAGTGTGCTTTATTTTTGACTGAGAAAGTGATTTCCTTTGGCATCTACAGTTGAATCAGGTTGATTTGGTAATTACAGCCTCTCAGAAAGTCTAGAGGGTGGAAGCTTAAATGAGATACAGAAGGTACCAATCTGTAACATCCTGTTGGCCAAGTGCTTTACTCTGAAAATGTGAGACTAAGGGGAGACCATCATGTTTGTTGTCTAAAGTATTTACATTTTATCAAAACCTGAATGTCCTTCCTCCAACAGTGCACACTTGAGTCAGGAGACTTGGGAAGAAAAATAGTTGTGCAAATAGTCACTTCCTCAAAGTTTGCTGTTCTACAAGTGGGCAGCCCACAGCAGGTGTTTCCTGTTGGTAAATAACCTCCACAGATTTCTGTTTAAAATTGAGCTATTAATAAAAGTGGTGTCCTTGTCATTGATGCTTCTTGGGTGTTCTTAGGGAAACAAGTTCCTGACATTCTAGACAATGCAGTGAGCAATATCAGAAGTCATCCATTACACCATTTCATTAATATCCCACTCTCAGGATGATTCCATTTTAGAACAGAATTACCATACTTAGGTAGGAATCGGGTGGAGAGAAAGATACCCCAGCCTCATTTTGCTGGACCTCACAGTCCTGTGTTGGTGATAGGAAGGAATGTGGGGAAGAGGTCTTGGTTTTACGTGCTGATGAAGCCTGATTATGCAAAGAATGTCAGAGTGGCCCTTGGGAGAATGCTTCCTCTTTTTTCATTTTCTTTTTTTTGGTCATTAACTGGTGGTATCCCCGCTGAGTTCCTGAAGTTTCAGCTTTCCAGTCCACTGAATGAGAATCTCTCTCTCTCTCTCTCTCTCTCTCTCTCTCTCTCTCTCTCTCTCTCTCTCTCTCTCTCTCTCTCTCTCTCTCAAGACAAGAGTTTCTCTGTAGCTTTGGAGGCTGTTCTGGAACTAGCTCTTGTAGATCAGGATGGCCTCAAACTCACAGAGATCTGCCTACCCCTACTTGCAAGTGCTAGGATTAAAGGTCTGCATCACCACCAGGGTTTTTTTTTTTTTTTTTTTTTTTTTTTTTTTTTTTTAGAATTTCTAACTCAGCTTCTTACAATGATTCTGGCAGGTTAGATGTCTGGATAGTAGCTAGAGCAGACATACACAATTCCCACCTGCCTAGTGACCGTGTTAGTGTTTTACGTGCCCTCTACTTGAAAATAGAGATGTGTTTACTTCCTCCCCCCACTTTGTTTTAATGTAGTGAAGTGCTAGTCATCACAGTTTACAGAATGATGCAACCACTTGAATTTGAAGGAAGTGCTGTTAAAATATACAGACTTACATTTGGAAAGGCGTTTATAGTTGCAGGTGTTTTTTACTCTGTATCCATTGAAGAAACACATGCCTACTAAGAATTTTGGACTAAGCTGTTTAGAACACTTCATAGCTGCTGTGTGGGCTCAGCAAGAATTTACTTCAGCTTTTGAGAAACCCAGAACACTTAGAAAATACTTCCTTTCAAACTACGGGATGGGGAGGGAGCTGAGCAGAGCTCTACCTTTTCTTTGGACATGGGACAGAGAATGGCAGTGGTACTGTCTCCCTCCCCTTGTCATCTAGTTGCTTTTGGCTGTCATACCATTCGCCACAGTTCACAGAAAGACTGAACATTAAGGTGATTTCTCTTTGTGGCAGGATAAGTAATAAAAAGCTGGGGATGAACCAAAGGAAGTTCACTACCATTGTTTATTTTGGGGACAGTGAACTCACTATGATGCTCAGGTTAGTCTTAGTCTTTTGGTCTCAAAGGATTCTTCCTTTAACAACCTGTAACATCCTGAGAAAGCCTTTAGGCATGTGCTGCTGTGCCCAGTTATCCCTCCTCCATCCCCATCACATTTTTTTTTAAATTAGTTAACTTTTTCCTTGAGAATGTTTCACTATGTAGCCCCGACTTCCTGATATAAAGACCAGGCTGCCTGGAATGCACAGGAATCTGCCTACCTCTGACTCTCCAGTGCTGGAATTCAAAGTGTGAGGCTCCATATAGGTGGCTGAATAAATTTGCTTTTTATAGATAAAGTCACTTGTTTCCACAAGACATTATCTTGGTCCCACCCACATAAGGGTAACCGCTGCCTGGTGACATACCAGTTTCTTATTTTCTTCCTGCAAAATACAATCTCATTGACAGGGTCAGCTGTGGATATAGTACTGTTTTAAGTGTTTTAATGTGAGTGTATTAGGGTTTGTGGTAGGTACTTATCTTAAAATGGGGATTTTTTCTTTTGCAGCTGAGGAAACAGGTGCAGAAACTAGCTTAGTAAGGTTACTCAGGCAAGATTCTGACTGGATTCTCAGCTGTCTCTTGGGAGCTGCACTGTTCTTAAAGTGAAAGAAACTGCTTTTTCAAACCATGATGCTCTTGTGAGAAGGGATTTGGAAAAATCTGTCAAACTTTTTCCTGAATAATTGTTTTATTAGGTAGGTATGATGGTTCAAACTTACAATATCAGCATTTGGAAGCTGAGGGTGGAGGATCACAACTTGGAGTCATACTGGGGCTACAGAGTCAGATCCTGTCTCAGAAGTGTCCGTCTCCTCCCACCCCTCCCCCCACACACCAAGACAATGGGGTTTCTCTGTAGCTTGGGAGCCTGACCTGGGACTAGCTCTTATAGATCAGGCTGGCCTCAAACTCAGAGATCCACCTGCCTCTGCCTCCCCAGTCTGGGATTAAAGGTGTGCACCCTGCCTGTCTCAGATTTTTGTTTTGTTTTGTTTTTTGAGACAGGCTTCAGAATTGTTTTGAAGGATAGATTTTTCTGACTAGATACAGATGTTTCAGTTTCATCAGCTACATTTAGTCTGAAGTCCTAAAGGGCCAGTAACAGATAATTCCACTTTTGGGGTTTCTGAAGATACAATTGGAAATACGTGATAGTGTCCCAAAAACCTACTGGCACCTGTTGTCAGTTGTCCCATGAAAAGCATATTCATATGCTGTTGGCTGGTTTTCTCTAGTTTTTAGATTGATCTTTTAAAATTAGGGCTTTCCTGTAATGTGAGAACAGGCTCTGTCATCAGTGTGGCTGACAGCTGACTAGACTGCAACATAAATTTAATCTAAAATTTGCACAAAGCATATCTTAACGTTCACATGCAGTTTGTCTCCGGGGAGGCAGACTAATAGACCAGGGTCAAGAGCTGTAGTTGGACTTCCGGAAGCCTCCCCAGACACCCCCCCCTCCCGTTTTGGGCCTTTTTCTCTCCCAAAATAAACTCTAACAACCCGAAGAACTTGACTGTTCGCTGGCTGCTGTGTTGTACCCTATCGCGCGTAGCAGGAGCCCCTTTGGAATAAGTCACACAACTTACCCAAATCCTCTCCATTACTTCCTTGATTGTTGATGACATACATCACTGACTTGGTTGCTTCCCCTACTTTTTAAGTTTGATAGATACGCGGTGTAAACTTAGGGAAGGGAAATCTGATAGGTGCTCCAAGTTTTGAATCCTTACACGAAAGTCACAGCCCTCAAGATATAAAATCTGTAACCTGCTTAATATTGGAATTAGGACTTAAAGGGATTATACCCAAAATCTGTCCTACATTTCTGAGGTCGCCGCTGCCTTGCACTGTGGGAGGATCTGGGAAGGATATTTAAATAGTTCTGATGAAAATGATTTGGTGTTAGTCCTACCTCCGCCCTGAGGGATAGGGTGGGGTCTCGGAGTATTTTAGAAGTATCAAGGCGTTCCAATAAAACAAACAGGTTGGGGTATTGCACAGCCTGAGCCAGGCATAGGAAGTCCCACTCCCACCCAAGTTAAAAACCTTTCCTGGATATGCGCAGGTACCTCCTTTGCCTAACGCCAGGCCCTTAACTTTCTCACCCCTTCAACCCCAGACCTGGAGGGGCTTTCTCCCTACCAACTTCAGATCAACAAACATTCCACCCAGAATGTTTACCCGAAAAAGGGCGGGTCAGGGGCCGCGTCTGTGACCTCGCGTGGAACTCCCGTGCTGCGCTCCCATTGGTTGGAAGTTCTCTCCCCAAAAGCTTCCGCGACCTAGGCTCGCCACGCCAGCCCGACCTGAATCGGGTCCGCCCTGGGGGCGTGGTCCCGGCGGAGGGGCGGAGCCTTGTGGCCCCGGCGGCCTATAGAGCGGGAGGGAGTCCCCGACCGCGCCCCTCGAGGCCGGGCCCTTACGAGGCCAATCCCGGGCGTCCGGTGGGCGAACGTGGGGACCTGGCGGGCCGGGCCGGGCCGCGGGGCGGGGGACAATGGGCCAGTTCCTGGTGCGTCACGAGGGAGTTCCTTAAAGGGGAAGTGAGCGGGATCCGGGCGGACGCGCGGAGCGGCGGTCGGCTAGAGACGCTCCAGGCGCTTCAAAATAATGCCCGCGGCGGTCGCTCGACAATGCAATGGCGAGCGCTCGTCCTGGGACTGGTGCTGCTACGCCTCGGCCTCCACGCGGTGCTCTGGCTGTTCTTCGGGCTGGGGCCCAGCATGGGCTTCTACCAGCGCTTTCCGCTCCCCTTCGGCTTCCAGCGTTTGAGGGACCCCGACGGCTCGGAGCCGGTGGGTCCGCCGGAAGGCCCGGCCTGGCTGCATCGGCCAAAGCGCGGGCCGGAGGGGCGGCTCGAGACCCCGCGGGAGCCGGGGCCGGGCATGTGCGGCCAGGCGCACTGGGGCTACGCTCTGGGCGGCCGTGGCTGCGGCCCGGACGAGTACGAGCGGCGCTACAGCAGCGCCTTCCCGCCGCAGCTGCGTGCCCAGATGCGCGACCTGGCACGGGGCATGTTCGTCTTCGGCTACGACAACTACATGGCGCACGCCTTTCCGCAGGACGAGCTCAACCCCATCTACTGCCGCGGCCGGGGGCCGGACCGCGGGGACCCGTGAGTAGCCTGCCGGATGCCCCGCGCGCCGCCTTCCGCCCCTCCGGGTCCCCGAAGGGATACCAGGGTCTTTAAGGTCCGCCGAAGTCCGAGGTTCCCTCTATCCGCCGCGAGGTGGACTGCCATCCTCTTGATTCTCCTGGACTCTCCAAACTTCAGGACAGCTGTCCCTGTCATTCTCTGTTGCAGATGGGGAAATTGAGGGCTAGAGACCAGAAGGGACAGTCACAGTAGCAAGGCATGCCGCTGCTCCAGATGGACATACTATCTAAGTGCTAGCTGTAGGCTTCCTTTGGAAAACGCAGCTTCAGAATGAACCCTCCCCACTCCCGATCAGAACGCCACACCCAAGGCTTTTTAATATAAAGATTAAGGCACGGGTTCCGAGAAAGGGGCCGTCCTGTGAATTGGACACAGGGGATGGGGTGGGAGGTTAGTATTTTTCCTTCCCAGGGGCCGGTGCCTAGGCTAGGAGAGCTAGTTGGGAGGATGGGTATTGCCTGGCCCAGATTTGCGATCTGTATCCCCTAAGGATGGTCCCTTAGGCGCCGAATTGACTGACACTGTCATTGCTTGGTATCATCGTAAACACTAGTGGGGTGATGGTGCTGTCAAAAGGTCAGGCAGTCCTCCCAGCCTCCGAGTCATGGGAAGGTGAAGTTGCAGGGTTACTCTGGTGGACTTCAAAGTCCAAGAGAACGGAGCACCCAGCCAAGATCCTCCTCCCTAAAGGGTGTGCACTGCCACCGACCCAGTCAGGCCGGTTGGTGACTGGAGCTTCCCTCCCCTTAGATGGAAGTGGATTGGGGTTGTTCGTTGTTTTGGCACTACACATGGGCATCCTTGGACACCTGGCATGTGTATTTTCCTTCTGGTGGGAAGCAGTGGCGGATTCTTAGGTTCTAAAAGAAAAGCTAAGGGCTGTTGAGATGGCTCAGCCAGTAAAGACGCTTGACACTACTTGAGTTTGACCCTCTAGGACCTACTTGGAGGGAGGAGAAAGAGAACTGAGGAGACTCCCGGAGTTGTCCTCTGACCTCTACATGCCTCTGTGACTCACATGCACAGCTGTCCCCAAAATATTAAAAAAAAAAAAAAACCCACGTTTTTTTTTTTTTTTTAAAGGAAAGCTAACTCTAAAAGGGCATAGAAAGGGCTATGCAAGTGGGTTGGTGAGGTGCCAATTTGTGTCTTCATTTGCAGCCTAATAGCTGATAGATTGGTAATAGCAAGGGAACATCCCACACAGAGGCACTGGGCCTTGCACAGTTCTGCTGGGTTGATGAACTATTTGTCTTGCTTAGCCGGATCACCCCATCCCACTCTTTCTTGTTCTTCTTTGGGAGTGCAGGGAGTTGAACCCATGGCTCTATGCAGCTCCTTCCAGTTGAGCTACATTGCAGCTTTTCTTTCGCAGAAATGTATTTTTTTCTCAGTTTCTTTGGGGGAAAACTATACATTTTTTTTTTTGAAGTAACACTACTCCTTTTTAGGTTATAGGGAGTCAGTGAGTTGTCTCACTCATAAAGAGACGCAGGGGAGACTTCCTGCCTGTGGTTAGCTTGGCTTCAATTCCAGCTTTGCGCCACTCCTCTCTTCCCCTTCAGCCCCCTTCCCCCCTCTACTCCCTTTCCTGCCCCTCTCCTCTATCTTGTAAGAAAAAAAAATGTCTTTACATCTAGGAGGGGAAACGGAAAAATCCCTCTAGTTATTTTCAGTAGCTCTTTTCTGCCAGTTCCTGACCATATGGCAACACAGTTCATTTATTTATTTATTTATTTACTTACTTACTTACTTACTTAATTACTTATTTTTACATAATTACAACTTAAGTATGTGCCTATTTTAGATTTTTTTTAATTTTACAAAGACAGTATTTTTATTTGTGTTCCAATAAGATTGACAATAGGCATCTTGAACAAGAACCGGTTTGAAAAGCTATAGATGACCCCTGTTGGGTTCAGCCTCCCTAGAACATTTTGCAGAGCACTCCTGATACACTTCCAACAGAATCTTAAGCATATCGTGTGTCCAGGTAGCAGAATTCTGCTTCCCCTCCGTTAGGCCTCATTGTCTCACTGTCTTTCTATGTCTTCTCCTTTGGACTAGGAACGGCTGTACTGATGACGTGGAGCTTCCTTCGAAAGTGGCTCTTCCTTAATGCGCTTCCTTTTAACCTTCTTCTGTTCCTCTTTTTTTTCTTCTGTCTGTTGGTCTGTTAGTCTGTCTTTCATGCTGAGGCTGGTTCCTAGCATAACCAGAACGATACAGTAAAAAGCTCTGGCTCCAACTGTCTTAATGAGCCAGGCTTGGTCACCCATCCCCAAGGTGCCAATTAAAGAGACAATTACTGGCGCAGAGCAAAGGAAAGAGAATTAACATCCTGGGAAGTGGAACAAATAAAGGGGTCCAGCTGTCCCTGAGTTGGGCTTCAGGATCCTGCTAGGAGCCTTAGGTCAAGTAGAGGGAGGATAGGGGCAGGCCTTAGGTCAAGTAGAGGGAGGATAGGGGCAGAGGGTGTGAGATATCTGTGTAGTGCGGGTCATGCCGTGGTTTTGGCCTTTACAGTATGAGCTCAGGTTCTTGTAAGGGGACCTGCTTAGAGTCCAGCCTCCCCATCATAGATAATTGTTCTCATCGTGTCAAATCTAAGGTAACTACAGGTTTAAGACAACGCCTTCAGTCTTAGAGGAATGAGAGAGGGTGCTCCTGGAGTGATTAACGTGCCTGTGTGTAGAGAAACGCAGAATGAACCAAAGGAAAGGAGACATATGCAAGAGGAAGATGGGAATGGCAGGCTTTCGCCCTCTTTTAAGAAGTCACTCTTTCCACAGGGCAGGGAACCCTGATTGCTCTTCGTGCTGAGGAGGGAGGGGGACTTGGTTGGGGGAGGGGGAGGGAAATGGGAGGTGGTGGCGGGGAAGAGACAGAAATCTTTAATAAATAAATAAATTTAAAAAAAAATGTCAAAAAAAAAAAGAAGTTACTCTGTGTGCTCAAGTGAGAAGTCGAAGCTTCTGAGCAGACGCAGTTTCTGAATGCCTGTTGTACGAGGACCTTGTGCATGCTGCTAGGCAAGTCGTCTTCATTGAGCTCCACGCCCAGCTCCTTTTCACTTTCTATTTTGAGACAGCCTTTTTGAGTTGAACAGGCTGGCTTTCAGCTTGTCCCGCAGCTGAGGCAGGCCTTGAATTTGTGATCTTGAGTCAGACTCCTGAGTAGCTGGAGTTACAGGCCCTGCCTTACCAGGTCCACCTTTAATGGTTTTATTTTATTGTTTTGTAATGAGCTGTGGGCGCTTTCTGGAGCCTTTCAGAGTGGGGGTGAGAGCTCTTCAGCAAAGTGAGGTAGCAGTGGTTGGTTGAAATTGTGGGTCCCAGTAGCATCTTGGGGTGCGTAGGCCTTTTTAGAAGTCTATGGTACGTGTGGTTTGCTTTGGTTCTGCAGTGGCAGCTCGTATAAATTGAAGTCAAGTCTCTGATTGGGATGATGGCCTTAGTAATTTAACATTGGGGGAGGCTGTCTTCTGACTAACGGTTGGCAGCCTTTGTGTCTCTGAGCCCTGGGATTTTGTGTCCTTGAGCAGAGACCCCCACACTGGCCAATTCAAGGATAGAAAGCATAGGGTTCTTTGTTTGTTCGTTTATTTGTCTGTTTTTACTGGCTCTCACCTTAGTATAGTTCCTCTTATTGTTTGATACAGGAGGGTTTCAAGCCTGTGCTTTCTCATTCTGATCCTGAACAAGTAGGAAGTGCTTACATTTCCCAAATAAACTGTAATAAAGACGCTTACATGTTTGTTTTTTTTTCTAATTCTGAGAATTGAAACCAGGGCTCACCTATTCCAGATAAGTGATCTACTAAGCTACACTCCTGGCCTCTTTAAAACTTAGACTTTGAGGGGCTGGAGAGGTGGCTCAGTAGTGAAAAGTGCTCGCTACCCTTCCAGAGGACTGAGTTTTTTCTCAACATTCAAAACCACCTGGAACTCATGGGAGTTCCAGGTGATCTGGTCTACATGTAGACACATACACACATACAAAGTAAGATTTTATTTTGAGGTCTGGGGATATATTTCAATGGTAGAGTACTTGCCTAGCATGTAGGAGGCCCTTAATTTAATATTTGTTCTACAAAAAGCAAAGTAGCAAAAAACTGCTTTGAGACAGAATCTACCACACTCTACTCAACCTTGGGATTCTTCTGCCTCAGCCTGGAATTACTACAAAGTGTGCCATCACCATGCCCAGAAAATATCTTTCTGATTTCAAAATTTAAGTATGTTCATTATCATTTTCTAATATAACTTTAAAAAGAATGAACTTGATATTAGAATATGACCTAAAACAGTACAAAAACAAAATGTGGGTACTCTCTTTCCTTTTCATATAGCCCAGGTTGGCCATCAGCTAAATAGGTAGCAGAGGCTATCATCAGCCCCTGATCCGTCTGCCTTCTGTCTCCCAGGTGCTGTGATTTCAGGCACAGGCCACAGTAGCTGCTGTGTCATTTCTCGTTAGTCATCCTCTTGATGCTTATCTTGATAGACACGGGCCCTGTGTTAACATGAAGTAAACAAATCTTGAGCCCTATGAAAACAGCCGGTCTCTGTCTAGCTCCTGACTGCTGTTGCGTTGTAGAATCCTAATTCAATCGTTTGAGGAAATTTAGATAGTTCTCTACTCCTGTGGATGGCAGCTATAAATTCAGGGTTTGGGCCTGTGACAGTGCTTGATTCCATTCCCCCGAAACCATAAAACAAAAGGAAATCCCAATAAACAGATCCAGTATTGGTTCCTCGCCTAGTTCGTTCCTAGGCACCCTAGCTTAAGATGGCCACTTCCTGGGCTGAGGAGATGACTCAGTGGGGTAGGAGTGTTTGCTGGATAAGTAGGAAGACTTGGGTTTGAATCCCTAGCAAGCACGTACAAAGCTGGGTGTGGTCACTCCTGAGCCTGTAACCCAAACACTGTGGAGTGGAGACTGAGACAAGAGGAATTCTGGGACCTGCTGGCTGCCTGGTGAGTTCCAGGTTCTGTGAGAAACCCTGTCTAAGCTCTCTTTGTCCCATCTACTGCGAGAATGAAGACCATTCTCAGCAATCAGACGGTCGACATTCCAGAAAATGTGGACATCACTCTGAAGGGGCGCAAGTCATTGTGAAGGGCCCCAGAGGAACCCTCCAAAGGGACTTCAATCACATCAATGTAGAGCTGAGCCTTCTTGGGAAGAAGAAGAAGAGGCTCCGAGTTGACAAATGGTGGGGCAACAGGAAGGAACTGGCCACCGTCAGAACCATCTGCAGCCACGTTCAAAACATGATCAAGGGTGTTACGCTGGGCTTCCGCTACAAGATGAGGTCCGTGTATGCTCACTTCCCCATCAACGTCGTTATTCAAGAGAATGGGTCTTTGGTTGAAATCCGAAATTTCTTGGGTGAAAAATACATCCGCAGGGTTTGGATGAGGACAGGCGTTGCTTGTTCTGTCTCTCAAGCACAGAAGGATGAATTAATCCTTGAAGGAAATGATATTGAACTTGTTTCAAACTCGGCGGCTCTGATACAGCAGGCCACAACAGTTAAGAACAAGGATGTCAGGAAGTTTTGGATGGTGTCTATGTGTCTGAAGAGGGAACAGTGCAGCAGGCTGATGGGTAGACCTGAGTTACCAGTTCCAGAAACAAGAGCCTGAATTTTAATATGATTTGGGGTGTCTTTTGGGACAATAAAAGACTTGTATTGAAAAAAAAAAAAGAAAAGAAACCCTGTCTAAGATGGAGAGACAGCAGGACAGGAGAAATCATCCTCAGGCCTCTTTACCATTCATGAGTGCCTGTGGCTTCACACACATGCAGATGTGTACACACACACACACACACACACACACACACACACACACACACGGCCTCTTTCACAATGCCTTTTTCAAAACTCTTCCAGAGTCAGGCACAAGTCTTGAGCTTGGAAGGTGATTCTTCTTGTTTTGCACGTCTCAGGTTTGATTCCTTCCCTTTGAGCCACCATTCCCCATTTTAACTGTGTTTGAGAATTGAGTCCTGTCCCCTTTGCTTCCCTCTGGATTACTAAATCCTTGAATGCGCCCGGATTGTTTGTCATGTTATCTCTCTGCCCACACAGAAAAGATAAGATTTCCAAACAGCTGTTGCAGGTTGAATATATGCAGCATGGTTTCTTGTCTGGTTTTTTAAAATGTCTGCTTGATTTTATTAGCTACATAAGCAAAGATTTTCTAGCAGAGACTTTGATCTTCATCTTCTTTATCTCCTTCCTCCTTTGCTTGCTTTCTTCTTTGCTTTTGTTTAGAAGTAATAAGAGCTGCAGGGTGTCACAGGGGAATGATTGCCATGAACGGTCATGCATGTGTGATAAACTAGGAGGGAGTTGTTTTTTTTTTTTTTTTTTTTTTTTTTTTTTTTTTTTTTTTTTTTTTTTTGGTTTTTCGAGACAGGGTTTCTCTGTGGCTTTGGAGCCTGTCCTGGAACTAGCTCTGTAGACCAGGCTGGTCTCGAACTCGCAGAGATCCGCCTGCCTCTGCCTCCCGAGTGCTGGGATTAAAGGCGTGCGCCACCATCGCCCGGCCTAGGAGGGAGTTGTGTTGTGATTGGATCAGCTGCTTACATGGACCACTTGTACTCTTGATTTTTGCCTTGTTCTCAAAGACTGACTTCCTCAAGTGCTGCTAGGTCAGGGCTACAATAAGCATGTCCAAAGAACAGAGCTGTGTCATTATCTGCAGGACGGGCTGACAAAAGGAAGCTGGAAAATGTCTTGCCGTAGGGATAGGACTGGTTGTTTTATGGAATCTAATTTTTCCCTACTTTGATAATTTGTATTATTAATTTTGTGGTTATTTTTTTTCCTGAGCCATGATCTTGCTGTGTAAGGAAGGAACTCTAGTTCTGCCCCAGTCTCCTAAGTGCTGGGGTTATTTGGTTGTATAGAATTCAGATTGTTCTAGTGAACATTCTAGATCTTTAAGTGGGTTTTCTGACTAGACTAGAACTCTCAGTTATTACAACTACATTAAAAGAGCCAACTCTGGTAAGAGTTACCAGTTGTTACTGACTCTTTGGCCAGTGTTACTGAGGATTTGTTGTTGTTTAGGGAGGGTCAGTGCTGAGGTTCAGACCCAGCATCTCAACATGCAAGGCAAGCATTCTGCCGGTAGCTGTGTACCCAGCTCTTAAATAGTGGAACACTGTGTCCCTTTGATGTGTGCAGTAAGAGAAAAAGCACAGTAAACACGGAAAGGTGCTGAAAATTACATGTGCCTTCTGTGGCTTTGGGGCAGCTAGGGAGGTGGCACTTGCCATAGATCAGGATGGATCAGTTGGAACGCTAAATGATAGGCAGCTATTTTCTGGTGGGGTGGGGGTTTGGACCTCACTCTGCTTCTGAGCAGCATAGCCCTGTAGTTAAATATTTAAACCCAGCCAATTGTTCCTGAGGACACTCCTGAATGTGAGGATGTCTGCTTTGACCCTCCTCCAACCCTTGGCAATTCCTGTGCGCTTGGCATTGCCTTTGAGAGACCTGTTTGAATCCATAGCTTTCATCCTGAGAGCATCTTTTCCATCATGGAAGTTTCCTTAGAGGATCACACAGAAGGTTTGTGGTTAGTGCAGTTTTACAGTGATGCTGTTGGTTGCTTTTGTTCCTATGTAACCCCCTTTGGGAACTTGTTACTTGTTTGTTTTTGGTTTTTTTCAAGACAGGGTTTCTCTGTTGCTCTGGAGTCTGCCCTGGCTCTTAGGCTGGCTTCGAACTCACAGAGATCTGCCTGCCTCCCCGAGTGCTGGGAATAAAGGCCTGTGCCACCACTGCTCCACTGGGAACTTGTGGGGTTTTTGTTTGTGTGTTTTGTTTTTTTGCTGTAGATTCTTTGTCCTCTGTTAAATGCCCAACACACACACAATATAGAGCTGCTCTAGCGTTCAGATAAGGTCAGATGTGGAAGCTGGCTATGCCTGCTTCTTCATGTAAGCCCCATTTCACTCTGAATGAAGCCCAGAAGGCATTTTCTTTTATTTTTATGCATGTGCGTGTGTGTTTGTAGGTGTAGGTATGGTGTGTGCCATGGTGCGTATATACAGGTGAAGGATAACTTGTGTGAGGCGGTGTTCTCCTTCTGCCATGTGAGTCCTGGGGGTTGAACTTAGGTTCTGGGGGTTAGCATCTAGCACCTTTTCCTACTGACTCATCTTAGCAGCCCCCACAGGTCTTTAGAGAGACAGCAGGCCAAGCCATCCAGAGTGCTGCTCTTGAAACTTCTTTCACAGGAAGCAGGTGGCAGAGGGAGCCTTTAGGATGACGTAAGGGCAGGTGGCATGCAGAGAAGATGGAGGACCCCAGATGTGATTGCACCCGTGCCTGGAAATGAAAGTAGGGCTCTCACTCTGATTCTGGTAGATGAGATCTAGAAGCAGTTGTCTCATTTCTTCTTTTGCTATCATTTTCTTTTCCTTTCCAGCCTCTGCTGTTATTTTCTGGCCTTGTGGTAATGGGACAGGGCAGTCAGTGATGTCTGTGACTGAATTTCTTCAGTTGTGCCAGGCCATTGTCACTGTTTGTCTAGCCTTCCCGGATGTATTCGTTCTCCTTGTGTGTCTTAGTTTGAGCAGTGAAGAAATACCAGTTCGTATGACAGGATCCCTCCTTCAGTCCCTAGTGCTTGTGAAATGAAGAGGGTTTTGAAGCTAGACAGGATTAAAGATCCTTGATGGTGATAGCACGTCTCAGAGCACCAGCGAGCGAGTGACTTGCCCATCTCCCGACTTCCCCTTGAGTTCTCTCACTACCGCCTTATACCCGTGTAGTTCCTCAACCTGTGGACACACAGACCCTGCTGCTCCTGAGACAGAAGGCCCGCTCCCCACTGCTGCCCACAGTCTGTTTCTGGATCATGAGCGTGGCCAGCAGTTTTAGTTTCTGATGGCTGTTTAGTTTTTTGCCTCTCCCCTTTCACTTTAAATGTAAAGTACCTTTGTTTAATTTTAATTCTTTCTTTTCCAGTTCAAATCTGAACATCAATGATGTCCTGGGAAATTACTCCCTGACTCTTGTTGATGCCTTGGATACACTTGCAGTAAGTGTTCAGCTTTTTCTTCTTTATTTAAGATAATTAAGATAAAGTATTTATCTTACTGTCTTTTCTCATTTCCCCCAGGAATGGGAATTCCAGGAAATGCTATACTCAGAGGCTTTGATGAGTGTTAGTTATTTTAATGACCTTCATGGGAAGGCAATTAGAAAACATACATATACATACATACACACGTATATATATATGTGTGTGTATATATATATATATGTGTGTATATGTGTGTTTCTTTTTTTATTGATTTAGCTATCGTGTCCTACCAGAGTCTGGAGAATCTTGATACTACTTAGTCCCTGTAATCTGTTAGATTGCAGACTGTATTGGTTGCTTTTCACACCAGGGTCAAAAGCAAGTTAAGGGAAGGAGTTTATTTTGGTTTAGTGGACACCCTCCAGAAGGACGTCCAGGTGGGAAAGGCAGCAGGGTCAGGAAGCTAGATGTTCACATTTTCATCCACTTATGGTGAGACTCCTAAAGGTTCCATAAGGTCCCCAAACAGTTCCAACAGCTGGGCACCAAGTGTTCCAGTACATGAGGCTATGGGGGGGGGGGACTTCTTATTCAAACCACTACAAGGACCTTCTAGCCTTTATGTCTCTATCCCAGACTCGACTCCGTACTGCTAACTGTCTAAGGCAGAGCTAATAAAAAAAGGAAACTGTGCCATGGCATCTCAGCCCCTGTTCCTTTCTCTGTGCAAGATAAATTTATGGTCCTACTGAGTGCCTGCCTCTGTGTCCTTTGATACATGGAGCAGACCTAACTAAATCATGAGCTGTGAAACTTGTCCATAACCTGAAACCTCTGAGTCAGAACCTCTGGTTGTTCTCTGGAACTGAGTGGGCTGTGTCCCCTTTTAGGATCCCCATCCTACCACACACATCAATCTCTCCTAATGGCTCTCGGACCTTAGCATTACGGCTGTGGCCATGAGGCTCTCTTCCCCTTCTCTTTTCTTCTGAAGGCTAATTTTGTGTGAGTTCCCTATTACAAATCCACCCTTCTTCTTAGCTTATAGCACAATACTTGAGAAGTAAAAACCAGAAGATCCCAGGGTCAGAAGGTACCCCCAAATGCTTCTAGCTACTGGCTTCCAAGGAGTATCTGTCTATGCCCGGTGCCTGCCTGTGCATGAGGCCCTCTCTGTGGATACCCCTGTTGTTTATTGCTTCCTTGTTTTGGCTACTGTTCACTCTGTATGTGTCTTGCCAACTTGCATACTGCCTTTACTCTCTCATTCCTTGGCAGCCCCATTGACCGTGGGGAGCTGGAGGCCTTTCAGCATAAACACAAGAACCCTCCTGAAGGTGATAGGCCACACTGGACATGCTGTCAGGCTGTGTCTGTGTGCTTCATGGCCTAGCACCATAAAGTATGGCTTCCAAGGGACGTTTCCAGTGATTCACAATCTCCTTAGGAGAGTAATTTTACAAACTCTTCCTGTTTTCCTTGTCCAAGACAATCTTTACTATTAGAAAGCTGTTGAATCTGTCGAGTACTATATTTAATAATATATCTGGTCCCTTTACACATCCCTAGGAAATGTTTAAAGCTGTCAGTTAGGAGTTGGAATTGGGTAAGGGAGCAAAGTTTACACCATGATTGTCTCGTGGTTTGCTAGTAGTGAAAGTGCAGGATTTGGAAAGAGGTGGAGATAATGTTCTGGCCCTTCATTGTACAGACTGCAGAAACAGGACTGGGCCTGGTCTAGCAGGGCGACTGGCTTTCCTTCTAGGCTCTAGTTGCAGGGCACTTCCGTCTCCCAGTATTTCCTTCGGAAGCGATTGCTGCTCCATTAGGTCATCCACCGTCACGTCTCAGAATGTGCCCAGGCAAGTAAGTGCAGCGTAATTAGCGCTAACCAGTGAAGCTGCTGGACGCTGACTCAGGCTGGGGTGTGGAAGCAGGGTGAGGAGGTGTGGGTGCAGCTTGAGAAAGCGCACCCTCTTCGCCCTCCAGTTAGTTCCCAGGATGTCTTCGCCCCTGCTTGCTGAGTGCAGAAATGCTGTCATTATTATTTGCTGCGCTCTCCTCTCCTCCTCACCCGACAGTAATTAGTACATAGTAGGACTCCAGATTGTTTGTTATGTGACTGCTTACCAATCCAGTTTTGTCCAACATGTATTCTAAGGTATGCCCCTTGGCATAGTATTGTTCTCAGACATACCAGAGAACTTCTGACTGTTGGAGACAACACACAACAGCATTTTATTTAAAATCATCTAATTGAAAAGTTTTAAAAACATTTAGTGTGTTTGTGTATGCGTGTGTGCACATGTCATTGTATGTGGGGCATGGGGTGGAGCAGGAGACAGTTTGCTCCTACTGTTTGGGTTCCAGGGATTGAACTCAAGTGGTCTACGTTTTAGCAAGTACTCTTATCTCCTGAGCCACCTTACTGGCCCTATTTATTTAATTTTTGACACAGGATCTTAAAAAATAAGGTTTAGGCTGGCCTTAAGCTTGTAGTAGTATTCTTGCCTCTTGCCTCAGCAAGTGATGTGATTGCAGGCATGTATTATTATTATTATTATGTATTGGGTGAACTTGGAGATTGATCCTGGGATTTTGTGTATGGGAGGCTTATGCTCTTCCCCTGAGCTATATCCCTTGCCATTTGTTTTGTTTTGGTCTTTAAGTCAGAGGCTCCAATCGGTGACCTTCATGTCTCAGTCTGTAGAGTCTTGAAATTACAGGGGTGAACTGTGTATCAGCATTTTCAAAATTCTGAGAGGCCCCTCCCCTCCCCCGTGCAGTCAGCCTTCTCCAGGCCTGGGTGATTCTGCACCCTGGTTTCTTTGTGCTCACTGGCTATCGAATGTGACAGTATACGGGGTGTAACTGTAGTGCCTGGATGTCATCACCTTCCCCAGCTTCATCTGAGATTATTATCAACCCTGCAGCTGCACCAGATACTGTTCTTGGTGAACATCTGTGAGGAAACAGACCCATTTCTGTGGTTTCCCATTGTAGGCGGTCTTGACTGTGTAGCACGCTGGCTCGTTTCTCAGGCGTTCTCTGGTTAGCATTTTCAGCAGATGTTTGCAGATGTGCTGTGCTAGCCCTCGGGGAGCACAGTCCTCTGATCATTGCTTGCGACCTGAACAAGATTGCATGTTCCTTTAAGAAGGAAGAACTGTAAACAGAAAGCCTGCTTCTGCTTCTGATGAGAAACACGCAGCAGACCAGTACACTCAGAAATAAGGCACACCCCCAATAATGAGTATCTGAAGAATCATTTCTCCTTGATTTAGTTATCTAGATATTGGTGGATGTTTGTGTCCTTATGAAAAATGGTTATAAAATTTGAGTGAAATCAAATTATTTCCATATAGGTTAATGTATATCAAATGACAGATTTGCCCTTTTTTGAAGGGACTCGCATGCTATGGCATTGTTTCTACACACCTCAGATAGGAACTTTAATTGTTGCATTGGACATAGAGCTGATAATTGGTATGTTTTGTTTGTTTTATTTTTCTATACAAGTATGTACTTGTTTGTGTGTGAGGGTAAGCATGTACCACAACATTCGTGTGGAGATCAGGGGACAAACTGCCTGGCTTTTTACAGGGGTTCTGGGTCATCACTCAGGTCATCGATCAGGCTTGCACGGCAGGTGCTTTGACCCACTGAGCCATTTTCCAAGTCTCCACTTGATTTTAAATGTTGCTCGTTTCCTGCTGTATTGTTAGTCCTATTTCTCAAAACCTTTACACATATGGACAGCAACAAGTCAGTTAGTTTTCCAGCTATCTTGGATTTGAAAAGCAGAGATACCTTGAAAAACAGAGCTAGGATCATATTTTTGTTAGCCAGTTTTCTGATTTATCTTCTCCTGCCCCACAACTGTTTAGAAACTGTTCTGCCTTGCAAATAAAGGTCAGCTCAGCTCTTGGGGGAGAAGGGACTGGAAGGACATGGCCACAGCCAGGATGGTTCTGTTGGGTGTTTATTCATACTGTTGTGCCACTTGGAGGCAGGATCCTTGAGTGAGTAGTAGGAGGCAGGCTTGCTGTCTGTCCTGGATCTGACAGGAGTGTGGGAAGTCACTGCCACCTCCCTTTTGTGTGTCCTCCCCCACTGTGGCAAAGCCATAGGCAGTGCAGACTCAGGTGCGGTGGCCGATCAGCCACTTCAGCGTCATTTCAAGCTGCTTGTAATGGTGTGTGTTCCTCTGTTTAAAGATAATGGGAAATTCATCCGAGTTCCAGAAAGCAGTCAAGTTAGTGATCAACACCGTTTCATTTGACAAAGATTCCACGGTCCAAGTCTTTGAAGCTACAATAAGGTAAAGTGGCATATGTCTTTTTTGGAAGTTGGGGGGGGGGGGTAAGGGACTTAATTCCCCTAAGGATATTTCAGCTAGAGTCCATGTGGGCAATATGGACTCCACGTAAATTATTCATGTTCATTTAGTATTTATGAAAACTTGTACTTTTGAAACTTTTGAATATCATCTCATTTTGGACTACACAGAAACGCATATTTTAGCAAATATATGAGAGTTATCCCTCAAATGCAATTTCAACGATTCCATTCATATCTTTTCTTGTTTCCTTGCTTACTGCCTTAGGAATCCTCTTCCATGTTTTTAAATGGAGTTTCGTGTCTCTCCACCCACAAAAACCACTGCTTGCTCTTTTGATATCTTTTCTTCTTGTATGGTTCTCATTTGTCACCCACTCTTTGCTAAAGAATGGTGGGTGGATTCATGGCCTATACCCAGTTTTGTGCCCAGATTTTTTTAGCATGAAAAGTTGACTCTTTTCCTGTTTAAATATTTTGAAAATTGTATTGCTATACAACAGTCCAGATCTGGATCTGAATTCTGAAATTGAAGTTATGAAATGGTTTATCCTAAAATAAGAAAAAAATAAACATTTGTTTGAAAAATGTTGCAGTCCTTTTTCGACAATTGAGATGGGACACTTGGGTATGTACAAGGCCATAAATCTAAGAGGGTAGGTAGCTTTCTGCTTTCCAGGATCTCATTTTATCCTTTCCTTCTCCGTGTTGTCTCACTAGACACTGGGGCAGTTCCTCAATCACCAGCCAGTCAGACCTGCAGAAGTTCCATGCTTCTGTTGTGCCTTGTTTTCTTTCTCATATGGCTAATGTTTCTTTTACCAAGCAAGATAAATCAGTAGGAATTTATTGATGCTCATAGGAAATAGGTCCTTTGAGAACAGCAGTGGGCGCTTTCTTTTTAGCATAGTTCCTTAATGAATGTCCTAAGGGTTAGATGACCAAGTTTGTGAATGCTTTAGGTGGTATTCGTTCTCAGTCATCTCCAATGGATAATACCCATCTTCTGTCAGCAATGCAGTGAACTGAGAATCAGTCCCTTAGGGCCCAAGCTACTGAACCAGGTTCTTCTGCACCAGGCAGTTTGGAGCTTAAGAAGAAGTAGAGATATCTTTCATCTTTGTAAATTGGAACCTGTGCACTTGTAACAATATGCTTTTTAATTTTAATTTTTCTTTCCTGCTGTCAGGGTTCTGGGAAGCCTCCTTTCTGCTCACAGAATAATAACTGACTCCAGACAGCCCTTTGGTGACATGAAAATTGAGGATTATGATAACGAATTATTGTACATGGCCCATGACCTGGCTGTGAGGCTCCTACCAGCTTTTGAAAACACCAAGACAGGGATCCCCTATCCTCGGGTAAGTGACTGTTTTTTTCGCTGTTTTGCTGTTTTTGAGACATGGTATTGTGCCACGTAGCTCAGGCTGGCCTTGAACTTGTGATTTTCTAGCATCAACCTCCCAAATGATAACATTCCAAGTGTGAGTTACCACACACACAATTTCACAGTTTTTCTGAAGTTTTACAATTCACAATTTTCCTGAATTCAAACTTTCATAAAAGGGATGGGGCCTGGCTGTGAGAAGAGAGTGATGTCCTTGGTCCTAACATAATGTCAGTTGTTCAGACTTCGGCATGTCTTGAGTGCCTTCTGTGTTCCAGGCACTCAGTTTTCTGAGGACCCTCACATGTGTGCAGGAATTCAGTGAATGCTCATTTGAATGCTTCACATGCCTGCAAGTGAAGCCTGCAGGATCAGCCAATTAGATGCTGATTTAGATACAAGATCTGGAGTGAGATTGTGTATTTGTGACATTTGATTTAGCAAGCCAAAAGGCTCTTCTGGGAATTTTGTCAGCCTTTGCAGTAATCCGGAGAAATGCCAGACCACAGCACCTCCTTGATGAAATTGGCTGTCAGGCTGTGGCTGAACCTCTGCTTCCCTCCCAGTCTAGCAGAGTAGGAGTGAGTCTGTAGAAACTAGGCTGGAATCCATTTACAGCTTGTGTTTGTCTCGGACCCTGTAGGAGTTACTTTTCTGTTGCTGTGCTGAAATGCCGAGACCTAAAGTCACTTTTAACAGAAGAATTTGTTTTAGCTTATGGCCCGGGAGGGAGAGTCCAGGAATGTCAGGGAAGGCATGGAGCAGCAGGAAGCTGGCCGGCCACATCTTATACAGGAAGCAGAGAAAGTGAACGGGAACCCTCAAAGCCCACCCCAGTGACGTTCTTCCTCCTGCAAGGCTTAAAGGTTAAGATTCCATAGCCTGAGCAAACAGTCTGAGCACCCAGTGTTCAAACACATGCGTGGGGGGGGGGGCACCACAGACCCCAGAGCCTGGTGCTTCTATAGTCTGGAAGGGTACTTGGCAGAAAGTGGTAGATTAAGGAATGAGGGTAGGACTCTATGTTCTTACTGTTTACTGGTGTCTCTCATCTTGAGTGTCACATGACAGACAAGTGGTGAGCCAAGTTGTCTGGTCCATTAGCTGAGTCTTGATGGGACTTTTCAGCACTGAATTCTTAAGCTTTGCTGTAAAACTTTTTTTGGGGGGGAAGTGAGATCTTGCTTATGAGCTGAGGCTCTGTAGCCAGACTGGCCTCCACGTGACCCTTCTGCCTTGGCTTCCGACTGCTGGGGTACAATTGCTCACCACAACTTTTGATTCTTCCTATCCCAGGTGAATCTGAAGACGGGTGTTCCCCCTGACAGCAATAATGAAACCTGCACAGCGGGCGCTGGTTCTCTCCTGGTGGAATTTGGTATTCTGAGCCGACTGCTGGGGGATTCCACTTTTGAGTGGGTTGCCAGACGAGCTGTGAAAGCCCTCTGGAACCTTCGGAGCAACAACACAGGATTGCTAGGTAGGTTCACCACGTGCCATCTGTGTAACCTTTGGTCCCCTTTCCCTCTTCCTCTGCTCTTTCCTTCATCTTCCTAGTACAAATGGACCTGGAAATTAATAACTCCAACCGCAGCCGTTGGTGCTGCATGGGTCTGGTTTCTTCACATGACCTTTTGCTTAGTGTGAAGTTTTAGGGTTTGATGGAAGATTAATAATGGTTCAACTGTTTTCAGCTGTTGGTTCGGATCCCTTGGTATAGTCCATTGGAAATTATTGTTAATAGAAATGCCATAAAAAGAACAGTCTCAGAGGCAAACTTTATTGCTTCAATATAAGGTTCTAAAAATACAGAAGCTTAGCATTTCTAATAGAGAGACTTTCTTCTTTAAAGAAAAGGGGTGGGGGTGGAATCTGGGTGAAAGCCTAGTTGAAACGTATTAGATTTTTCCCACCCTTGAGGATATTTAGTCAAAATACTTAAAAATTATTATGGAAAGGCTTACGCTTTAGTAATAGTCATAATAACGAATACTATCCTTTATGTATTTATCATGACGTTCGTCTTTAGTAACTATCCGTATTTTGCTAACTCACAGTGTTATTTTAAAATAAGTTTTTAACATCATAAAATTGCCTTACTGGGACGTAATTTCTTTTTGACATCTGAAAATAAGTTGGTTGTTTTGGAACTATATTGGATCATTTATAAAAAAATTAAGTAAATTTTGTCTTCTGAGGTTTATGTGCAAACTTTATACATTGAATCGCAACAGTAGAAATAAAGTCACTCAGGCTGGAAGTGGTCATGCGCACCTGTAAATACAGCACTCTGGAGGCTGAGGCAGCAGTTACGGTGACTTTGAGGTCAGCCGGGTCTGCGTAGTGAGACCTTGTCTCAACACGGATGGCCACTTAGCTTTCTGTGGGCCCTGTTAGTCCCCACATGTAACTTCTGTGACTTTTCAGTTATAACACAGAACTAAGAGAAACAAAGTTTTTATGCTATGTGCGTTTGGTAGATCATTCTGATGTTTCCAAATTGTTGCCTTACTTTCATAGTTACCAGTTTTCAAAACTATATTTTGCTTGTTTTTTTTTTTCCTTCTTTGATAAAACTTTTGCTGTGTAGCACCTACTGGCTTCCACTTTCTGTGCAACCCAAGATGACCTCAAACTCCTCATCCTTTACATTCTGCACTTCCATACCTGGCTGGTTTTTATGGTGTTAGAACTCAGGTCCTTGTATTATTAGGCAACTGCTCCACCACTGATATATATCCCCAGCTCTGACCTTTTGTTTTTATAAGTGTTATTTTCAGGACAAATTCTAAGGAATGAGAATATGGAGTAAAAGGCTGTGAATGCTCTTTTGAGTTCTAAAATACAGTACCATTCTGGGAAAGCAAAATGTCAAGCCTATTTTTTTCCCATTACATGTTTATTCCCATTTTTTATCTGTGACTGAATATTACATGTGTGCATACATGCACATACGCCTGAGTACTATAAAATGATCTCTCTGTTTTCCAAGTTACTGATAGGACTGATCAAAAAATTTAGATTCAACTGTCCATTCCTCTTACCTGCCTGGGATAAGGCTGCTGAGAAACAGTGGGACAGGAGGAGGAACCGCCGTTGAGACCTGAAGCACCTTGTGTGTTTGTTTCCGCAGGCAATGTTGTGAACATCCAGACAGGCCACTGGGTTGGCAAGCAGAGTGGCCTGGGTGCCGGGCTGGATTCCTTCTATGAATACCTCTTGAAGTCTTACATCCTTTTTGGAGAAAAGGAAGACCTGGAGATGTTTAATGCTGCATATCAGAGCATCCAGAGCCACCTGCGAAGAGGGTGTGTGTCCCTGATGGCACGTCTATTGCCATACAGTGTGTTCGATTCCTGCCCAGCTCTGTTTTATTTATTTGTTTCATTTTTACTGTGTATTTTATTGTTTTTGGAGAGGGTTATGTGTGCCATGGCATACACATGGAGGACTGAGGGACAACTTGCAGGAGTTGGTTTTCTACCATGGTAGCCCAGGAATGGAATCTGGCTGTTCAGGCTCGATGGCAAACATCTTCATCCCTCACTGTCTCCTTCAATATTTTAAGTTTTGGGGGTGGAGTGTCACTGGGTAGCCCTGGCTAACCTGGTATCATTTGGACTCAGACTTGCAGCAGCCCTCTTGCTTCTCCTTCCCGAGCGCGGGAGTCACAGTTGTATTCCTCCACACACAGTGAGGGGCTGTTTCCTGCTCTTCAGTTGGCACCCTTGCAGTTGACTAGCACTTCTTGCAACAGCCTCCTGTGTGCTGGGATTACAGTTGTGAGCTACCCTACCAGCTCCATTTCTCTTAATAGAAACTTTCAGGGTCTATTTGTGTTCTCCCTTAACTGATTGTTAGTCATTTGGGAGTTGGCCATTGTGTAGCATAGTACTCAAACCTGGAGGCTTAAAATATCTCACGGTTCCTAAGGGGATCTGGGAACTGGTGAGTCATTGATTTTGGGCCAGGATCTCAGATGAAGTACTCTTAACCCTGAACTGTTTCTAGCAATGGATAGCTAGTCCAACCCCTGCTCAAAGTCTGCTTAAAGTACTGTTTGCTTTTTGCTTTTCTGTACATTCAGAGTGTCCATAGAGACTGTGTCCCTGGAACAACTGTGCAGAGTAGCAGAGGCTTCCGGCCCAGCTCCCCTCCCCAAGGCCTTTTTCTGTACGTGTATGTAGTAAATGGCTAATGCAAGTTAACAAGCTTCTGCTCACGAGTTTTTGACTCATTTCTCTATCAGCCGTTGTAGGGAGCTTTTTTTTGTGGGAACTTTTGGGGGCTGGAGAGATTGGCCCAGAGGCTAACAACATGTCACTTTTGTGAGGACCCAAGTATGATTCCCAAAACCCATATGTGGTGGGTCACAACCTTTAATCCAGCTTCAGGGCATTGGGCACCCGCATGCACCTGCTTGAACATACGTGCAGACACTCACAGGCACACACACACACAGCCGAAACTCTTGCAAAAGAATACCTAACACTTACGGAGTTGTCGTTTTTGTCTTGCTTTCTTTTTCTAGTGTGGGTGCTGAGTGTGGCTGTCACTGCAGCTCTTTTGGTTGTTTTATCAGACAGCCCTTAAAACTGCGGATGTGAACCACAGCATGGTTTGAATGTCATTGTTACGGAGAGATTATGCTAATTTTATGTTTGCTACAGTTTTACTGTTTTTTGCTGAAGCATACTCTTCTTTGCCCACCGAGACTCGCCACCCTCCTGCCTCAGCTCCTGTATTCACTACCATGCCAGTTCATTTTGGCTTTACAAAATACTGAACAAAATTGAGAAGACAGCTCTCAGAGTCCTGCCTTGATGCATCCTTTACAGGTCCTTTTTTTTTTTTTTTAAACAGGATTGTGTTCTTTCTGTACCAGAAAAAAAAATCTGAGGACAGTAAAGCGTGCTTCCCCGCTTGGGTCAAGGCCAACACAGACCAATTATGTTACATGTCAGTGTTCTGAAACTCAGATGTGAAAGTGCTTTTTGTAAATGTAATGAAGTCTTGATAGTTCACAAAGGCTACATTTAGAATTGCTACCTATTTCTGTCTGTAGATCCTTGTGTAGACACCTACAGGCAGTCTTACTGTGAAAGGCTTGACGAAGGCATTGGGAAGAAGTTAACATTGCTTTTGCTTCAGTGAAACCCCAGGAGGAAAACTGACAGAGGAATAGAGCTGCAAGCTTCCTTTTCATCTTGGCTTGTTCTCTTTGGACCCACAGCCGGGAAGCCTGCAATGAAGGAGAAGGGGACCCACCACTCTATGTCAACGTGAACATGTTCAATGGGCAGCTCATGAACACCTGGATTGACTCTCTGCAGGCTTTCTTCCCTGGGCTGCAGGTATTTGCATTCATTTGTGGCTTAGTGGGGAAGAGTGCTTGCTGTTTGAGCCTGCAGACCCCCAGTCTGAGTCCTCAGCACCCACCTGAAAAGCCAGTGGTGGCAGCGTGCATCTATAATCCTGATGCTGGGGGATGAGGGGGGACAGCACACAGAGATGAGAGGTTCATTGGGTGCTTGCTGGTTGATGGCTTAGCTCCAGGGAGTAAGGTGGAGAGTGAGGGAGCAGATGTCCTACCTTGGCCTTCAAGTATATCGCATGAGCGAATATGCGTGCGTGCATACAGTGTAGATGCATGCATGTTTGCACACAATCCCAATTTATTAAGAATAAGCCTTTATTGGGAAAGCCCTCTCCCCCTTTTTATCCTGAGCATTCTCTGAGTCCTTTGGATTTGGAAAATAGCACATCTTGATCTTTCTGAAATCAGTCCCTAGACTTGAAAATCTGCCTGTGATTTTAGATAATTTGTCTGTTGTCTCCATAGGTTCTGATAGGGGATGTGGAAGACGCCATCTGCCTCCACGCCTTCTACTATGCTATATGGAAACGGTACGGGGCCCTCCCTGAGCGCTACAACTGGCAGCTCCAGGCCCCTGATGTTCTCTTCTACCCACTGAGACCAGAGTTAGTGGAGTCCACCTATCTTCTCTACCAGGTAATGGGCTTGCTGAGCAGTGCTTTACCGGTGCATCGTGACTTGATAGACTTGCTACCTATTTCTTTCTTGCTAGACTTCTCTTGATTCTCTAGGATGGAGAAAGTCTCTGCAGCCAAATGCACTTTTAACTCACATTTAATAAGGAGTTTTGTTTTCACTGTGGGCTTAATTTTCTTATCCTTAATATTTAAGAGAAGACTTCATCTTATAGTTTCCAGATTTCTTTGGCCAAAGAACCCTTAGGGGGATGTGATTTTTTTTTTTTTCCAGCTCTCTGGTTACATAAAAGTATTAGCACAAAAGTTTTTTTTTTTATTTATGTTTCTAAAAGAGGGATTTATTTTTGCATGATTACTGTAGTAACCGAGGAAATGTTACTCTGAAGTGTCTCCTTGACAGCTGAACTTGGCGCACAAACTTTTTCACATGTTCTACACACATACACATAATCACAGACCCGTCAACGTAAGCTTTTAACTTCCCAGGAAGCTGGCTCTTGTGAGCTTAGTAGATATGAAAGAGGTAGCTACAATGTGCAAGGACCCTCATTCTTAGAGATCCTGATGATAGGATTTGTTCTGTGCTTTAGATTTATTTAAAAAAAAATTATACTGAACTAGAAGTCACTGCTTTTAGGTTGAAAAACGTGTGTGTTTGTGTGTGTGTGTGTGTGTGTGTGTGTGTGTGTGTGTGTGTGTGTGTGGAGACTCCAGTGAGACTGGGGTTAGTTCTCGAATCTCAGGAGACCTCATAAGGCTTAGAAAAGGGAAGAGGTGATCTTGGACCTGATTTTTCTGAGCTTAGCGAAAGGTGACACTTGTCATGCTCCGAGGACATCGTCCCCGCTGCTGAGTGGCTTAGCCCTGTAGCCTAACGCCTCCTCCTCATCTTCAAGCCACCCTCGTCCACCATGCACTTAGAATCCAGAGGAATCTTCCCCTCACAGGTTTCTCCTCGAAGCCTGTCCCACACTCTTAGCGTAGAGGCGGCCAACATGCTCTCTCTCCGCTTGTTGCTGTAGGTTGGCAGCAGCCTGAGTTAGAAGTTTGGGGTAAAAGTCTTACTTTCCCAGAGAATCCCCTCCCATCACCAGAGCATTTGACAGAGGAGCAAGGAGCTGAGCTCCGATTTCCTGGGTGATTAGAGGAGAGTGTTCCGGCTTCCTTTACAGTCCTGTCCGGGAGGACTGTCATCCCCTTCGCTGTGCCTCTGCAGTGACTGGAATGAGGTGAAGTCCTATTTCCTTGTCTTGCATCTTAAGTTTCTAGGACTTGTGAGGCAAGATGGAAACTGGATTTCTTCTCTGAAATAGGACCTCTATGGGAACATTGTTTCTGTTCTGACCGTGATAATCATCAGTAGAGCCAAAGTAGTGCTCTTCCCTTGCACAGGTTTCCTGAGTACAGTTAAATACATCACTGAGTGTCTTAGTCAGATGGAGTGAGTCTCGCCCTGCTTCTTCCTTTACGTGGGGACTCTACTCCTCAGGGAACCCCTGCAGTCCCTATGATGTGTGTTGATAGTGTCTCTTCCAAGCCCTTCCTGCATCACACTCTCTTGTGTTCTGTCTAGGCAACCAAGAATCCCTTCTACCTCCATGTAGGAATGGACATTCTGCAGAGTCTGGAAAAATACACAAAAGCCAAGTCAGTGCTCTAAACTCCTTTTTATTGTTTGGATGTGTAGATGCTTATGATTGACTGAGAGTTGTTCTGGACAAATGATAATTTAGTTATGTATATTTATATTTGAAATTTTTATTTAGTATTTTATGTGTATAGATGCTTTATCTGTTTATATGTCTGTACCATGTGTGTCCCTAGTGTCCTTGGAGGCCAGAGAGGGCATCAGATCTCCCGTGATTGGGTTTCAGATGCTTGTGGGCTGCCATGGGAGTGCTGGGAATTGAACTTGGGTCTTCTGGAAGAGCAGCTACTGCTCTTAACCCCTAACACTTTTCTTTATCTACCCCTCCCCCAAGGCTTTTGTTTGTTTGTTTTTAAATATTTCAATTATATCAGTGTGTGTCTGTGTGAAGAATTAAAGTTGGTTGTGAGCTGCCCATTGTGGGTACTGGGAACCAAACTGAGTTCCTCAGCAAGAGCACTGCAAGCTTTTAACCACTGAGCCATCTCTAGTCCCTTAGTTGTTTTTTTAAATTATGTTTACTTATTGTGTGTGCGCAATTGTGCACGCATATGTGCATGTGTGGCATGCCACAGACATGCCACAGTGCATTAGTGGAGGTCAGAGGACAACCTGCAGGAATCTTTTCTATCCCTACACGATGTGGGTCCTGGGGTCTGAACTCAGGTGGTCAAGGTTGATGGCCAGGGAGTCATCTCTCTAGCCAGGAAATATTATTTGCATTTCAAATGTGTAGTACAGATATTAGTGTTAGTTTGATAGAGAAATGGTTTACCTTTTAATACAGTTGAATCTCTCATTATAGTGGAAATTGCGTTTTTATGCGCCCCCAATATTGTGTAAGATTTCAGCAAACTGTTCTTTTTGAGAAGTTTATTTTTATGTCATTAATTCATTAAAGTACTTAAGCAGCACAAAAGATACTAAGAATGGAAGATTCTTGTGATCTGTACTTACAGGTCACCATGGTAAATCGAAAGTACCTGTGCATAGTATCTTTTATTTGTTATATTTATGCATATGTTGTATATATATATATGTATGCATACACACATATATAAACATACTTGTATTTTGTAGCCTGTGTTTTTTGTATGTTACCCAGAAGTATATGATAGAAAATGCTGTTTTAGGATATACCAATAATAGTTCATTTCCACAAATACTGGGATGAACAGTTTAAATCAGTCCTTCTAAGTTTATTCTCAGTCATTTTCGTGATGCCATGTTTGACTTTTGGTAAACACCCTCCACTATCCTCTGTCCCCAGCTTAACGCTGACCCGATAAGAAGCAATCTAAGCATGCTTTAAAGTAAATTTGCAAATAATTAATGCTTAAAAAAAAAGAAAAGGAAAAGAACAGCCCTTCAGCCTAGCATAGTTATTTTTTATATGGTGTTGGAGAAATAGGTTGATTGTCTTGATAATAGAATATGTTGGCAGGTAATGAGCACAAGGGAAGGAGCCTGAAGCAGGGCTAATTGGACCTTTATTTTGTAGATGTGGGTATGCCACGCTGCATCACGTTATAGACAAGTCTAAAGAGGACCGGATGGAGAGCTTCTTTCTCAGTGAGACCTGTAAATACTTGTATCTGGTACGTGTATTGCAAGATTAACCAGAGGTATTTAGTACTGCAGAGAACAAACATTTGTGCAGTCTTCTTTCTCTCGGACAAATATTTACTAGTCACTGCTGTGCGCTGGGTATTGTACGTTCCCAGAGTTACGAAAGGATATTGCTGTCTTCATGGTTGTCAGCCTCCTGGAGAAGTTATTTGTCCTGTAAACAGAAATGAGCTCATGGCTGGGAACTGTGGGAACTGTGGTAAGGACTGATAGAAAGTCAGCTTTATGGTGGCGTTCTGGAGACTTCTGTGAGGAAGAAAGCAGTGCTTTTCTTCTTTTCTTTTTCCCCTGGGATGTTGGACATTGAACTCAGAGCCTTGTGCAAGCCAGCCAGGTGTTTTACGACTGAGCTGCACTCATGTGGTGTTGGTTCAGACCTGCAGCCGGGCTGCCTGCTGTTCCCATGCACATGTCAGGCATGCCTTTGTGTGGGGGGCGGGGAGAGTGTCTAGGCCTGCTAGAGACCTTGGGCTTGTTTAGTTCCTCTTTGTCCTGCTCTTCTGGGAACTACAACTTGCACTGAGAGGTCAGCTAACTTGATTGAGGTCTTGGAGTGACCACATAGCTGAATGAGGCTTGAGCCTCATGTCCTGTACTCTTTCAGCTTCTGCATTCTGTCACAGACATGTGTAGTGCCTATATGCTTATGTGTGTAGCCTCTTTTCTGTCATGGCTACAAGGACACTTGAAAGGCACAGATTGAAGCAGCAGCAGTAACAATAGATTGTGTCCCGTAGTTCACTGGTCCTCAGACCTGGGGCAAACTAGCTAGCTAGAATGAACCTGGGGCCTTGTTAAGACTTCCTTCACATTGAGTCTGAGTCTTTGAGAAAAACGGGTTTGAGAACTTAATTTTGACAAAAGCCTGCACTGATAATATGCAAAGCCATGTTACGGATAAGGTGATGGGTGTAATCCATGTTCTTCATCTCCGATATCCCTGCTCACGATCTGTATATGAGGCAGAGGGTAGTTAGTTCTAGGATTCCGGTGAGAAAATTATGTGGGGAGCATTTATAGAAGCCTGGGCCTGGGTCCTGGCCCTGGAGTTTGTAATTCTCTGGTTCTTGACTGGGAGTGAGGACTGAGGCACTTCCAGGTTTCCAAGTTTAAACAAAGTAAATCCTGCATTGCAGCCCTGGGCTGGGAATCGAGCTGTCAGCTGATGCCTTTTCATCCAGGTTTGTTCCCCAGAAGCTCAGAACCCTCGGCTGTGAGTTAGTTAGAAAAGCTCTCCAGTTACAGTTGTAGCTTTCTTCTTAGATTTGGTGCTGGGGATTGACCTCAGGGGCTGGGTGTGCTTTGTAAGGACTTAGAGCCATATCCCAGCTCCAGTTCTCTGCAGTTCTCTCCCTTCCCCCTTTCCCCTCTTCTCTCCCCTCCTTTTCTCCCCTCCTCTCTCCTCTCTCTTTCCCCCTTCTCTCCCCCCACCTTCTCCTCTCCCTCCTCCCCACTCCCTTTCTCTTTTTTTCTTTCTGCCATGGCTAGCCTGGAACTCACTATGTAGACCAGGTTGGCTTCATACTCATAGAAATCTACCTACCTTTGCCTTCCTAGTGCTGAGATTAAATTTATAAACCACTGTGCCCAACCAATCCCAGTTTTCTTCTTGCTTCTTTTTCTCTGTGTCTAGCTGTTTGATGAAGAGAATCCAGTACACAAATCTGGAACCAGATACATGTTTACAACAGAGGGCCACATCATATCTGTTGACAAGCATCTTCGGGAATTGCCTTGGAAGGATTTCTTTGAAGAAGGAGAGCGGGACCAAGAGGAAAAGTTTGTGCACAGGCCTAAGTCTCAGGAGTTCAGAATCATTAACTCCAGTTCTAACGTGAGTTGCTTTTTCCACTGCATGTGGGAAAGGAAAATATTAACTCCTTTGGCATTCAGAATTCTGACACGAAATAGATGACACATTCAGATTGTGTAATTTGACAAGAGTTCCTAAAGAAATCATTTACATTGGTGGCACTAGGCTCTAGGGAAACAGGGACCAGCAATACAGGCATCAGTCCTGCCTGGAACCGGGACCAGCAGTACAGGCATCAGTCCTGCCTGGAACCGGGACCAGCAGTACAGGCATCAGTCCTGCCTGGAACCGGGACCAGCAGTACAGGCATCAGTCCTGGCTGGAACCGGGACCAGCAGTACAGGCATCAGTCCTGCCTGGAACCGGGACCAGCAGTACAGGCATCAGTCCTGCCTGGAACCAGGACCAGCAATACAGGCCTCAGTCCTGCCTGGAACCGGGACCAGCAGTACAGGCATCAGTCCTGCCTGGAACCAGGACCAGCAATACAGGCCTCAGTCCTGCCTGGAACCGGGACCAGCAGTACAGGCATCAGTCCTGCCTGGAACCGGGACCAGCAGTACAGGCCTCAGTCCTGCCTGGAACCGGGACCAGCAGTACAGGCATCAGTCCTGCCTGGAACCGGGACCAGCAGTACAGGCATCAGTCCTGGCAGGGGGAGGTAGAGAGTGGTACAGCATTCTGGAGAGGTAATCGTGAGAGGAGAGGCCACTGGCAGGTTCCACTGCTTAGATTTAGCTTCAGTGATATTCAGGAAGGAAGGCAGCTGTATCAACAGCAGATCCCTTCCCCATCTCTTCATCTGATGTCTCAAGTCGGGTATTGTATTGTATTTTGATGCAAGGTCTCAGTTATTAGTGGAACACAAGCTGGCTTTGGACTGTGTGATGGAGGCTGGCCTTGAAGTCTCCTGCCACTAATGCCCAGTGCGTGCTAGAACTACAGATGTGTGTCACTGTGCCTGACTCTTCCTGATCTCTTACTGGTGCTCCTCCTTGGCTGCTTTCACCCAGGCTGGAGGCCAAGAAAGAGTGTTGCTTTCACCCATGAAAGCACATTCCTCAGGGAATACTTCAGGAAGACTGCCTACCACCCTCCAGGAGGACAGGGAAAGCAGTCACTCTTTTTAAAATCATCTTTTTATTATTGTTTCGTGTTTTGAGACAGGATCTCATGTAGCCTTGTCTGGCTTCAAACTTTCTGTGTGGGTGAGTCAGGTCACTAGTTCAGGGACATTGGCAGTTTCTGGAGTCATTTTTGGTACAACTGGAGGCTGGAAGTTGTTTCTGGCCCCTTAGGTGGGGAAGGCGAGGAGTGCTGTTCTGTTCACTCCCCTCTAATACACCGAGCAGCTTCCCATAACAAAGAAGCTTCTGTCTCAGAATGTCACTTGCAGTGGGTTCGAGTTTCTTGGGGTTCTAATCTGAATCTACTTTTGTCTTCCCAGTGCAACCGTGTTCCTGACGAGAGGAGATACTCCCTGCCCTTGAAGAGCATCTACATGCGCCAGATCGACCAGATGGTTGGCTTGATTTGACCTGCTCACCTCAGTGTGGTCAGACCTTAAACCAAATCCAAGCATACCAAAACCTCCTCTAAGATGGAAGGGTTGGAGTCTGTTGTCTGTGACGCTGTAGAAGTTTCTGTCCAGCTCTTACCTCTGGTTGATTCTTGCACCTAGTGTTTCCCTTCTCTTTAATAAAACACCCTATTTTTCTGAAGGATACCATTAGAAATGGGAAGCTATGTGGGAGCTTCTTGTGACACGCTGATGTTCTTAAGCACAATGGATGCGCCTCTTTGGATTGTTCTTCCCAACTTCACACGTAGAATGCCCGTCTCGTCGCGTTGTCTCCACTTGCTGTGCTGAAGTATTGCTACCTCTCTGCTAGAGGATCAGGGATGAAAGTCCTGTGCAAAGGTCCTGAGGTTTACTTGGCATCACTACTTACAGCAATGCAAGTCTCATCCCTTCTCTCTTATGTGATCATCATGCTGTTCCCAAATAGCCAGCCATGATTTTGGATCACATGGTCTATTTATGTCTTAAAGTAATTTATACAGTGTTATTTGTTTTAGTGTAATGGTCTAGCCGGAAATCCTCCAGGTAGCCTCTAAAGTTAGATTGGAATCTACGAGATAACAGATCTTTTGAGCTATAATGCATTTATTTTCAGCATCAACTTACCTGAAGAACTCATGGTTCCAGAACCAGGTGCCTTCTAGGGAGAGGAAAACCTTAGGATTGTGTGAGCTTCCATCTCTTGTGTTTCATAACCAAGGATGCTCAACGCTGACCATCTTTGGGTTAGACTTCTGTTCTTGTTGGCTTGTGTGTAGTGCCAATTAGATAATCAGGGACAAAGAAATGATCAGATGACTTTCTGACATCCTTGAGCCATTTCTCTATGTGATACAGGCTTTAGATTAGTGCCTTATGGGTTTTGTTTGGGCCATTGGCTGTCGCAGCCACTGTGGTGACTGTTGACAGCTGGTTTTTGTATTGCCATATAGAACCAATTAAGAGCAGGGTGGGCATGAGGAAGATTCCTGAAAACCAATTTGTCAGTCTTTGCCTTTTAACCTGTGATTTTAGCCAGGCATAAAGGAGGAAATTAAGAGGAAATACTTTTTATTCTCTTTAGCAAACAGAAAGCTCTCTGAATTTACACTGACTGTTCCTAAGAAACCGAGCTGTGTCTGACCCCGAGCCTGACCTCCTTGCATTGTGACATGTCCAAAGGCATCCTAGGCAAAGGGCGGGGCATCTATGAGAAAGCCAATCCAGCCTCACGTGTCTTGTGTCTTCCCTGTACTGTTTATACACTTAAGGTTAGTTCGTTCCAGTGTTCTGTAGCCAGGAAAAAATGCCTCTGAACTATTTGATTTTAGTCAAAAGAGAGAAATTCTATTCTTCAAAATGTGTTACTGTTTTGAAAAGAGATATGTCATTCAGTTCCTTGGCATTCTTAGAATGGGGATTTCAGTAGTGAATGTGACACCTTTTAAACACTTACTATGCAATTGGTTTTATTTATTTGTTACAAATATTAAATGCTTCTATTTTCTTTGATTTCACAAGTATTGTTCTATATGTATCAAGTGTCTCATCTACTGTACAAAAAGCTTTGAGAAAATTATCTATTTTATGTTTTTGTTAATTTAGTAAAAGTGTTAAACATGTGCATGTACAGGCGTGTGTGTGCGCCCCTCCCTTTTTAACCTTTGCTCCAGGCAAATTCACGTGTGACTGTGAACAATCCACTAGGGACAGTTGAAGACCTTTCAGGGAAGAAAGCGCTATCTTCGTGCTTCTCTTCTCTACTGTCTTCCCATTTCTTTGGTTCTGTGGCAGCAGGAGTGTGTGTCAGCACCCAGCAGTCTTCTCACCTGGCCTTCACCTATCACTATCGGGCGAGTTTGGGTTATTTCTTCTCCCTGTGCTCCTAAAATAGTGATCTGTGTCTGGAAGTATCATGGTGCCTTGGGTGCTCTCAGGGGGTACAGGCAGACATGCAGTGCGTTTTATTGAGTCTCAAACCCTCTTGACTTTTGGGTACTGGACTTTTCACCTGTTGAGAAGGCTGAGGGCAAGTAAGACAATGCCTAGAAGTTGTAGTTACTGAGCTTCTAGATTGCTCAGTGATTGTGGGGCCAGATGAAGAACACTGCCTGGTGCCAGTCATATAAAAAGCATTTGAGTCAAGTTCGAAGCTGACTTGCTTGCTTTCTGAACAATCAGAATGTCATCAGCTGCGATGTATATCTTGTAGTGTGTTTGCTGTTCCTTCTAGTCTGCGTGCTGAAATATTGATAGAAATTCTCTAATTCATTCGTTTGTTTCAAGAATACCTGGAATGTAAACAGACAGCCTCGCAGATGTTTGAAACATCTGTAGAGTGGACCATGCTTATGTTCCCAGGAGTAGCCAGTGTCTAGTGTCCAGTTCAGCCAGCATGTTTGAAGTGTAGCAAGCTGCCTTATGGTTAGGTGTGGTAGAGCCTGGTTCTCCTATAACCAATAGGCTTGCTTTAGCTGCTCTAAACACTGTGACAGAGAAGCTCCATTCTCCTAGAAGAGGGGACACAAAGGAATGCTTGGTGGCTCTCTGATTGCTTTGGCCATTATGAAAAACAGGTTTGTTTCTTAAAGCTTCCCTTTAGTTTCTTCCTGATCTGCCAGAGCTGGCTTTTTGTAACGGAATTGCTAGGAGTTTTCTTGTCTTGGATTGTGGCCTCTGCACATGATATTCAAATAGTTTTCTGTGTGCTGAAGGGAAAGCACATGAGGGTAGTACCTCCGCAGGTGAGTGTCAGGGACTCCATATTTTCCTGGTGTGATTAAGTGCAGATGTCTCCATGCCGTCTCTCCTCTCACCTCTGTGGAATAAAATGTCCCTCTTAGCCATCTCCTCAGCTCGGTCGGTGGATGGGTGCCCGCTGTAGCTCTTCCCTTTGGGTCTTGTAGACTCTGCATCAGACAACCTTCTCTCCAGGGCTCTGAGGTCTTGCTCTCTTGACATGTACACGTTTAGTGCTGGTCAGAGGCCAGGCCTGAGTGGTCACTGCAGTCACAGAGTGGCTGAACAAGGACTTGAGAAGAAGGTGCTGATCTTTGCTTTTCTGTTCCAGCTGTCCAGCACCTACTCCAGTGCCTCTTCCCTGCGGGGCAGGGACTCCTTGTGACTTGGAGAAGGCTATGTATGGGGAAGGGGCGCAATGTGGCCCTGATTAAGCAGGGCTCAGGATCATGGTCCCTCTTGAATTTGGATGTGAATCTCCTAAAGATGTCAAGTACCTGTGAAACCCTACTTTTACTACCTTCCTCTTTCTGAGAGGTTTTCGGGTCTTTTGTTTTAGCGTTAAATAGCAAGCCACAAAGCTGTGTTTTTATTTATTACACACACGGAACGTAAATCTGTTTTTACAAAACAAAACAAAAATCTAGAGTTGGAAACTCTGGGATAACTTACCGAGATGCACAAATGCTTCTCTCTCTGTGTGATGTGCAATATGCTTGACGACCATCGATACTTTATGTTTAATCTGTAAATAAGAAATGTATTTAAATTAAATGGGAGATTTTTGTAAAAGGACCAAATGTTCTTTTATAAATGTACTAAGGAATATCTTGCTCATTGAAATTTATTAGGATTTTTATGAATAATTTTTATTAAAAGATTCTTTTTTTGAGTTGTCACTGTGTTTCTCCTTTGAATACTTGGATATATTCATTTTTGTGCAGGAAAAGGGGAAAGTCCTTTAGAGAATGATCGGCTTTCATGACTAAACTCTTTAGATTTTGTTTTGTAGTTTCCCTCAACAGCTAAGCTTTGAGACATTTCTCTCCAGTCGTCTGTCACAGCTTTGTGTTTGAATAATGTCCTTCACTGTGGACGCTGTGGACTTTGACATGTCCCATTGCTACCCCCTTACTTCATTCCCCTCCAGTGGTTCCTTCTCAGACTTGTTACTAGTTACCTGTTCTCTGTTGTGGTGGTGCTGGGCAGTGATGGCACATGCCTGTATTCCTCACTCTCCAGAGGCTTGAGGCTAGCCTGGGTTACCTATCTGTAAAAACAAAACAGGGTCCCTTGGCTGGTGATATAGGGAACATTGTCCTCAGGAAGCTTGAAGAGCTGATAGAGGTCTGTCCTCCCTTTTTGCACTGCTCTCTCGGGTTTCTGGTGGTAAAGTTAGCAGATCCTTTTTGTGGCATTTCAGTGTGCCCATCTTCGGGCCATAGGCAGTTCTGAAAAACGAGGACAAGCAGTGCCAGAAGGCTCAGGAGAGAGCCCTAAGATAAGAAATATTTGCTTTCATGGAAGAGCTTTGCTTTTACCAGAGAGGGGGCTCAGCAATTAAGAGCTCTTCCAGGGCACTGGGGTTACAATCATAGTACCATATCAGGTGGCTCACGACCTCCTCTGTCTTCAGTTCTAGAAGATCTGATGCCCTCCTCTGACCTCCCTTTGCACCCACACAAATGTGCCCATGAACACATTCATGCTCATGTATACACAATTTTTTTTTAAGTGCTATACCATTCTAAGGTGTTCTGACTGTGTTTGTGAAGTGCCATGGGTTTGTGCCGTCCTCATAAAACCACACTGCTCCAAGTTCATGGAGACAACAAACAAAAATCACATAGATACTGTCTCTGGTGTCTATCCAGTATTGAGGTTCTTTGCCTCAATAATTGTGAGCGTACATCCTCACAGTCGTTTGTGGAAACAGAGCTTCCCGGTTGAGAGCCAGGGACTGTGGGTCCTAGCTTTGCACTGTCATTAGCAAGTTAAAATTATTTTTATTAGTTTTAATTATGGTCCCTGTGTGGGTCTGTGCATGCGAGTGCAGGTGCCTGTGGAGGCCAGAGGCTTCAGATTCTCCCTGTAGCTGAAGTTTCACGCGGCTGTAAGTAGCCCAATGTGGATGCTTTGTTATGTCGCTCAAGGCTGGTCTTGAACTTGATCAGATCAGTTGATTCTACCTCACCTTTGCTAGGACTAGGGAAAGCCTCACATCGCCATGCCTGGTTGTGACAGTTTGACACACAGTTTTTGACCAATTATCCCCATATCTCCTTTACCCTCCCTTTATCCCCTTAACCTCTTTTCACCTTCCCATTAAACTCTTCTTCCCAAGCCCTGCTCCTACTTTGGGTTGTGTGTCAATGAATTTCCTTACGGTTGCTTTCATGAGCATGGGTGAGGAATTATATACTGGCATAGGGGCAGCTTAGAAGCGGCTATATCACTGAAGTAAGGCTTCCTTCCTTACAGCAACACCAGTAGCTGCCTGTAGCTCCTTGGGGAGGGACGTGGTGATGGACCCCGTCTTGTACAGGTGTTCGCTTTGCCGGAGGTTCATGTGTGCAGCGGCTGTGTTGTCTCCAGCAGAGGATAGCTCACAGCGTTCCCACCCATCCCCTCTCCCAGTTCCCCAAGCCTTTCTTTGGAGGGCGGGTATAGGATTTGAGGCTCATTTAGGACTGAACAGTCTGATGGCTTCAGGATTCCTGTCATGTGGAAGAGGACATGACAGTGTGGTGGTGAAGAGTGGGACAGATTCCCGCGTGTGAAGTACAGCTCCTGGCGTGTGTAAGGTACCTGTGTTTCCTATACCAAAGGTCAAGGTGTATTTGCTTCCCAGGCTAGGTCTTTGTGTATATGTATTTTTAAATGTTGTGTTTATGTGTGTGTTGGGGTAGGGTCTCATGGGTGTAAGTTAGAGGATCACTTGTGGGAGTTGTTCTTCAGCTCTCTCGGTCTTCGGGATTGACTTGGTGACAAGTGCCTTTGCCCACGGAGCCATCATATAGAACCCTAGAATATATTTCAAAGCATGTATGTGGTCCTGGGGGTAAGCCCAGGGCTTTAAGTAGGTATTCTGTCACTGAGCCATCTAAAGTTTCTTTTTATGTTTTCATTTTTGCCATCCTGCCTCAGTTTCCCCAGTACTTGAGACTGCAGGTGTGCACCATCACACCTGACTTCAACGGGCCTGAAGGAGGTGTGGGCTAGGCTCACATAGGCTTGGTGGGAAGCTGTTTTGTCCCTTCTGAGTGTGTGACTTGGGTTCAGTTGTTACCCTCATGTCATTTCTTAGTCATACCACCTGGACTCCCATGATCCTTAGGAGGGCAGAGTATGCTACAACCCCGTTGTGTCAGAACGTGTTGGTGGCAGCATCTAAAATCTTTACCTGTGTTACCTCTACCACACTCTTATGTCTTAGCACATGAGGCCCAAGTGGCAACTGGTAAGAACTGTGTCCTCATGTCGCCAGTCTTTGTGGGACCTACCTGTCGTATGTAGCTTACACATAGGTTAGCAGCCTTACACACACACCTCAGTGATGGAGGCAAATTCTATTTCTCTGTGTCTACCTGTGAATGCACTGGGGAAATAATCTTTCCTATAGTCAACACTGGGCCAGTCTGGAACACTGACTTCCAGTTCTTTTGGGAGCCAGTGTTAATTGTCTCTATTGTCTCAGGGGAGAAGCGAGGCGAATGTTCCCAGAGGACACAGTGCAACATGTCTCATCCCAGGGACACCTTTCCAGAGAGAGAGGTTGGGTTGGGTGGGCAGACCTGTAAGTGGAGGCTGCTTGTTTGTTCCCGGCCACCCAGACCTGAAATAATCATACAGAACTATCTTAATTAAAACACTGCTTGGCCTATTAGCTCAGGCTCCTTTTTAACTAACTCTTACAACTTAAATTAACCCATTCTTATTTTGTATTTTACCTCGAGGCTCGTGATTTACCAGTAAGGTTCCAGGGTATATGTCTCCTTCAGCAGCTACATGGCAGTCTCTCTGACTCCGCCTTCTTTTCCTCCTCTGTCTCTGCTTGGAATTCTTGGCTTGCTCTATTCTGCCTTGCCATAAACCCAAAGCAGCTTCTTTATTAACCAATGGTAATGAAACACATTCACAGCATACAAAGGGGAATTCCACATCACAGACCTTCAAAGTACTGGGTGCTGGGGCTCTCAATGCTTCAGACAATAAAGACCTTTTCACCTCAACTTGGAGTGTTCTGTGTGACTCTGTGGGTGTGGGAAGAGATTACTTTGGGAGGGGGGTCTGCACTGGCTCACCACACAAAAAAGCCCACTTGGAAGAGATTCCTCAAAAACCATCTTGACAAGTTGGACTTTCTTTGGCTGAGATATTTTGAAACTCAGCCCTGCAGAAACTGGTCTGGCTGTGGTAAGCAATTATTTCCTTACAGAACATGGACTGACAACCCGAAAGCCTGCTTATGAAAGTTGTTTGTTTTTGTTTTTAGAATCGGCTTCTGTTGTTGAAAAACCTATCTGGACGATACTTTTTTTTTTTTTTTAACAAATGTTGACTTTAAATTTTTTTAAGATTAAAATTGTTCTGTGTGTTTATTGGCTTGAAATTGGTTTCATAAACATATTTTGATCATTTCCCTTCTCCAGCTCTGCCTAGATTCTCCCCACCTTCACACCCACCCTACTTCATGATTTCTATTTGATGTTTGATTAACTATGTATGTGACTTTGTGTAGGGTATGTACAAGTGTGCCAGGTGCCTGCTGAAAGCTGAAGAGGGTGTTGGACCCATTGGAGCTGGGGTTAGAGGCAGTTGTGAGCCACACTATGTGAGTGCTAGACACTGAACCGAAAGTCCTGAAACAGCAATATGCACTCAACCACCGAGCCGTCTTTCTAGTTCCCAAACCGTGGCATTAAAAGTTTACAACTGTAGAGGGTTTTTGTTTGTTTTTAGATTTTGCTGCTAGGAGTGGAACCCACAGCCTTGTGTGTGGTAAGCAGGCATTCTACCACCGAGCTGCACTGCTAGCTCTTAAGTTACTTATTCAAATGTATCTATTGAAATCTTAAAATCATTACAATTGATTGTGTACCCTCAATTATTAAAGCATGTGTTTCCATAAATTATTGGGAATTTTTAGATTGCCTCTATTATCATTGGGTATGTCCATTCCTCTCTCTCCCCAGGATTTCAGTGTCTTGATTTAGAATAATCCTTTGAAGTCTTACAGTGTACACTGCAAGTGTGTACAGTTTGGCAAATACTCTACATGGTGGTTTGTTGACTTTCCTAAAATTGTAAGTTCTACATATTAAAAATATCAGGGTTTAGCTAACATTGTAATTAATATAAAACAGCATATATATATATATATATATATATATAATTATTTAAGTTTTTATAAATTAAGCTAGGTGGTGATAGCACAAGATTTTAATCCAGGCACTCAGGAGGCAAAGGCAGGTGGATCTCTAAGTTTGAGGCTAGCCTTGTCTACAGGATTCCCAACCTTCCTAACACTGTGACACTTCCTCATGTTGTGGTGACCCTCAACCATAATTTTTTTGTGGAGCTGGAGAGATGGCTCATAGATAAAGAGCACTGACTGCTCTTCCAGAGGTCCTGAGTTCAATTCCCAGCAGTCACATGGTGGCTCACAACCATCTATAGTGGGACTTGATGCCCTAATCTAACATAAGGTCTTACATGCAGACAGAGCCCTCATATAAATAAAATAAATCTTTAAAAATTATTTTTTATTTTTAATTATATATTTATATTAACTATTTTTATTTAAGTATTTAATTTTTATTTTTAATTTTGCCATTGTTAAGAATTGTAATGTAAATATTTTTGGAGATAGAGGTTTCCCAAAGAAGTCAAGACCCACAGGTTGAAAACTGCTGGTCTACAGAGTGATATCCAGGACAGTCAGGGCTACACACAGAGAAACCCTGTGTCAAAAAACCAAAACATAAAAAACAAAAAACTAAAAAATATTTCAGTATTGTTTTTATGTATATGGGTGTTTTGCCTGAATGCATGTCTGTGAACCATATGCAGTGCCCATGGAAGACAGAAAAGAGCATAGGATCTCCTGTAACTGGAGTTACAGGCAGTTGTAAGATGCTATGTGGGTACTTGGGATCACACCCAGGTTTTCTGCAAGGGCAGCCAGTGCTCTTAACTGCTGAGTCATGTATCCTGACCTTGTGTGATTATTTCTGAAATTAAGATTTTATTGAGAAAGTTTCTTTCTTTTAGAAGTCAAGCCCCTCCAAGTGAATTCTATATTTGTGTATATACATTGTCAGTGGGAAGTTAAACACAAACCATTTTGGAGGGGCAATCAGCATTATCTTGCAGAGTTGAATGCCAGAGTGCCCTCTGACCCAGCAGCTAGGTTGTTCAGCTACCAAGAGGGTCACTGGCAGTTCCATGTTTAAACAGCCATGCTCGGCAGCTATAGTGCATAGGACCTTTTTTATTTTTTGTCATTGTGATTTAGGATTTTTTTTTTAGATTTCATTTTATGTGCATAGAAGTTTTGTTTGTATATATGTGTACCTCATGGATTCCTGGTGCCCTTAGAGGTCAGGAGAGGGTAAGGGATCCTCTATAACTGTTACAGATGGTTGTGAGTAGCCACTACGGAGCCATCTCTCCAGACCCAATATTTTTGTTAATGTTTTTGATACACGATTAATAAAAACTCAGAGAGATCGGGGTTCAGTCTGAAGATCAGAAAAGCAAAGCAGCCAGCCACTGTCCGAAAATGGTGATCTTGCCCCCAGGAAACCTCAGAATGAGACTGTGACTGAGAGCTGTCTCCTCCTGTTTTATAATCCTCTCTAGTTCTGGGATTAAAAGCAAAGCATGCACCACTACCGCCTGGTTTCTATGGCAAAGTAGTGTGGATCCTGGGATTAAAGGTGTGTGTCATTGCTGCCTGGTCTGTAAGGTTGACCTGTGTGGCTGTTTTCCTTTTCTGATCTTCAGGCAAGCTTTTTTTTTTGTTTTAATTGAAATACAATGACATGCCACTACAGGTTTTATTGGAGCACAGTCTTGCTGTTTCGCTCATAAATAGCCAATGACTGCCTCTGTGCTACCAAGGCCTTATGGATTGCAAGCGTCCAAATATGCACTCTCTGGCCCTATACAAAAAATATCCATTCTTTGTCCTTTGGATATAAGAAATCGATTGATGACAGGGCTATTCAAAGCAGAATTGTATGTCAAAATAAAACAAAAACAGCCCAAACCAAAACAACAACAAAAACAGCACAAAACAAAAGAGGGAAAATTACCACACTGCACATCAAAAGTCAACAATCAATCTATGCTGAAACGTTACAGAATAAAGAGCAAGGAACAATCATTTTATTCATTGTTCACAGCTCACCCAAACTAAATCCATTGCTTAGAGATACAAACAGTTGTAGAAATTATATAAAATGTAAGTGACATATTTTTGCTAAAACTTAGCATAAAGATGTTGTAAATACCTATAATTTTATATCACTTTGACTTTTTTGAAAAAAAAAATTCAATTATTTCATTTTCAGAATCTGTCAGGTATATTTTGGGGGATCTGAGGAAAGGGGGCAAACAGATGGAAGTCCTGGTCTGACTAGCAAGATGTTTTTGATGGTGGATAGCAGAAAACAACCTAGAGATGAGCAAGTGGGTGAGTGAAACAGGCTATAGTGCCGGCACTCAGGAGGGTGCAAAGTTCAGGCCAACCTCACCTAGCAGGAGTGTAAGAGCCAGCGTTAGCACCGATCTGCCCCGAAATAGTATTTGTCGGGCAGGACAGGGCTGCCGTCCATATGAATTCAGAGCAGCTGTGACTACATCTGCAGGACCTTTGCAAGAACGTGTCAGCCCAAACCCAACATGCTTGTGGCGAGAGTTCATGAAGCCCTAACCATAGTTGAGGAGCTATTGGTGGCTGCTGGCAGATGGAGAGAGACTGTTCATGCACCGCCAGATAGTCCTGCTCCCATGCACAAGATGGTAGCACTGAGTGACTCGGTGTTAAAAATAAAGGACAGGAAACAGAGGAGCAAACAGCGGGGGAGGACTAGGGAAGGATCCGAAGGGAGGAGCTGGCATGCATTTGATCAAAACACATTCTATGCATGTATGACATTCTCAAACAATTAAAAAAAACTGAGGGAAAAAAATGACGCATGATAAACAGGTGGAGGACGGAGTTTCTTAAATGCTTTGCCTATGGTTGGCAGCCCTGAGAAGATTGTATTTGTGCAGTGGTCTGACGGAAGTGCGCGCGTAGATGTCTGAGGTAACAGTTGTCTAGGATGAGTGGGTGAGGATGAAGGGCCCCTAGCCCTCAGAACGTCAACAGAAGGCCCTTCCAGGCTCACTAAATGGAAGCATTGCGTTCTTTGTGGGGTTATGATCGAGATCGCTCTCAGGTTCGTGCCCATGACACACTTCATTTCAGAGCCAGGCCCTGCTGCCTCGTTCTCAGATTTCGAATCTCTGACTTCTTGGTTTCCGCGTGGAATACATGAGAACAGGCAGCTGCTGGTTACCCTCTGGTACAATCAGCAGCCCGAACCTACTTTACTCTGAGTGTAAGTGCCAATAAAGTCTATCTCTTTGTCATATTTACACACGTAAGTGACTACCAGCTGCCAGCACAGCAGGAGGCTCACGCTGATTATTCATCTGTGGCACTAAATAATGACAAGTGAAAATATATCATATCAGGAACACCAACTACAATGAGTTTATCGGTCTCACCAGAGGACCATAAATACCCCCTCCTCTGGATCTATCCAAGCATTACCCCAAGACTGAATGCGGCAGCCCTGATAACTAGTCTCGCAGTCACTTGTCATGAGTCTCATCCAGGAAAACTGTCCTGCCTCTGTCCCTGGAATCCAGCTCAAGCCCAGTTTTCCTGACCAGGACTCTCAGTCCTCTTGAAACTGACCTTCTAAATGCCCTGCCCCCAGCCTTGCTTCTGGCATCTCTGCTGGAACAGCTCCGCGCCTGCAGTTTAGACGATGTCTCGTCTGGTCCCCTACTGACATCTCTGCACCTGTGTCACCTTGCTGCTGCTGACTTCAGGATTCTGTCTCTGAACTTTGCATCCTCTTTGAAGCCTTTCTTAGTCATCCAATGATGTATCTCTCATGTATGTTACCATGGGAACTGGATATGTGACCTGAGAATTAATGCCAATAATTCACATCGGAATGAAAGGACCTATACGTACCAATGGCCAGCCATCAAGTGAAATTAGAAATTTTTTTTTGTCAAATTGTCAAATTAGATGAAACTAACATAGCTTGTGAACTTATTGCTATTCAATAAATTGACATGATAGAAGGATCTGGATTTTCTGACACAATAAGTTCATAACATATATTCTTATATCACAAGCAAGTGGACTGTCATTCTGGTCCACTTCCAGTTCTGTTTGATACCCACATGTCCCATGTTGGTGGTCAGTTACTGGCAAAAGATCAAGCCAGTCAATATTCCACCATGTGAAGGGGAGGGACTCATGAGCCCCTACTCCTAGCTGAGGAGCTATTGACAGTCCACGGCTTCTCTAAAGATGTGGCTCCTGATAGGTTGATCATGCCCTAGTGGCTGGCCCCACAACCATAATTATATGGTCAGTACACATTGGAGTTTGTTGTTTTTAAAGAAAAACTAAGTACATAAAGTTGGGAGAGTGTGGCAGGTTGGGTGTGAACTTGGGAGGAGTTAGGGGAGGAGTGAGAGGGGATATGTTCAAAATGCATGTATGAAATTCTCAAAAATGAATGAAACTATTATATTTTTATTCTTTGAGAATTTCACACAGCATATATGTTTCTCCCACCTCTCAACTCCTCCCAACCCACCTAATTTTATGTTTTTTCTTTCAAAAACAAAAGCAAAGGGAAAAGCTACGGAAGAACACTGAGTCTGATTTGTGTTGGCTAACTACTCCTATGCTTGGGGCCTGGCCTGGAGTATGGGTGACACCCAGTGTCACTCATTCAAAGAAAGTAGATTTTCCTTTTCCAAAAACCATCATCTGTGAATAGCTCATTGGATAGGGGTGGGACTTTGTGCACAATGCCCTTCCTTTGTTTTAAGATTTTATCTGGTGTGAGGCTGTGCAGGTCTAGCGCATGCTGACACAATCTCTATGAGTTCCTATGTGCATCTGCCATGTTGTGTCTGGAAAATGCTGTTTTCTGAAAATAACCTAGCAGCTCTGGCTCTGCCTTCATCTTCTGTTGCTGTGAAAGGACACCATGCCCAAGGCAACTCTTAAAAAAAGAAAGCATTTAGTGGGAGCTTGCTTACAGTTTCAGAGGCTTAATCTATTATAATCATGGCAGGGGGCATGGTGGCATGCAGGCAGTCATGCTGCTGGAGAAGGAGCTGAGAGCTTTATATCCTGACACTCTGGCAGCTGACAGAGAGGGAGAGGGAAAGGGAAGAGAGCCTGAGCCTATGTAGGGTTTTAAAACCACAAAAACCCAGGGACACACCTCCTCCAATAAGGCCACACACATCCCAGCAAGGCCACACCTCCTAATCATTCCTAGAAGTTTGTGTTGGCTAATTTTATGTCAACTTGACACAAGCCATCAGGGAGGAGGGAGCCTCAAGTGAGAAAATAGCTCCATAATATTGGGCTGTAGGCAAGCCTGTAGGGCTTTTTCTTAATTAGTGATGGATGGATGAGGGCCCAGAACATTGTTGGTGGTGCCATCCCTGGGCTGGTGGTCCTGACTTCTATAAGAAAGCAGACTGAGCAATCCATGGAGAGCAAGCCAATAAGTAGTGCCCCTCTATGGCCTCTGCATCAGCTCCTGCCTCCAGGTTCCTGCCCTCACTGCTTCTGATGATGAACTGTTATATGCAACAGTGACTGAGATAAAACGTTTTGTTTATTTTCAAGTTGCTTTTGATCATTTTATCACAGCAGTGGTAACCCTAACTAAGGCACAGTTCATCAACTGGAGACTCTGCAAATGTATATACCTATAGAGTGTTGCCTGAGGTTTGCTGTTCTGCCCAGTCCCACAGCCAGTCAGCCCCAAAGAAACACACCGAGGTCTATATTAATTTTAAACTGGTTGACTTATTCGCTCAGGCTTCTTATTAACTCTTACATCTTAAACTAGCCCATAATTCTTGTCTGTGTTAGCCACATGACTTGGTACCTTTTATCAGCAAGGCATTCTCATCCTGCTTCCTCTGTGTCTGGATTCCTCTGTGATAACTGCAGACTGAGCCTTTCCTCTTCCCAGAATTCTCCTGTTCTTGTCGCCCCACCTATACTTCCTGCCTTGCTACTGGCCAATCCGCATTTTATTAAAATACAAGTAACAAATCTTTACAGAGCACCAGACCACTGTCCCACAGCACTTCCCCCAACTTTTTTTTTTAAAAAAACAAGAACTCTGAATCTAATCTCCTTTGTTTAGCTGTTTTTCCAGACCATATTCATAACAACTTGTAACCAACACTCTAAACAAAGAAAAACATCCATAATCCATTTCTTCGGAATGTGGCATAGTTTTCTAGGCACTGATCATGTTATGGGGACCTAAAGAAAATTTAGAATTATGATTAAGTCTTGACGGGAGTATTCTGTGAGGCTTGATCATCTTAGCTAACAGTCTTGAAACTTTTCTGAATGTAGAACTTAGATATCCGGGCCTTCCACTCCTATTCGAGATTTCTCAGAGGGTCTTTCTTGATCAAACCTTATTTTTCTTAACCCAGAATGAATCCACAGCCTTTCATTTCCTGTAGAAACAAAAGAAAAACCTCTTCTCCAAAGTAACATATATTTTGACTTAAATTTTGAAGCTAAGGCATTTTCAAAATACATATGTTGAATTAATCCAGCAACGTTTATAATCAAATGTCTTTTAGCAGCTGTTGCTTCTTCCTCAGCCATCAAAGAATTCAAAAACAACACAACAACATACAGTATCCAGATTCTTTGCGTATTTTCCATCTTTACGTGGCTTTATTTTAAACTCTATTTCTTTTATTTTTATTTTTAATTTTGTTTTCTTGAGAAAAGGGTTTCTCTATGTATCTTTGTCTGTCCTAGAACTCACTCTGTAGACCAGGCTGTCCTTGAACTCAAAGAGCTCTGCCTGATTCTGCCTTTCAAGTGCTGGGATTAAAGATGTGTGCCACCACACCTTGAACACACAGAGATCTACCTGTGTCTGCCTCCCAAGTGTTGAGGTTAAGGGTGTATACCACCACACCCAACTACTTTTCTCTTTCTTTTTTATTTTAAGGACTTTATCCTTTTTCTTTTCTCTTCTAAGCCTACATATATTTTTAAACACACTGTAAACAATTTAGAGGTTTTCTTCATCTGAATCTATCTTTAGTGTATATCTCTCTCTCTTTTTCTGACTACATGAGTCTTTCTAGGTCATTAGCCAAAGGCTCCCAATAACCCTCCCCCCAACACTACAGGCTGTTGTTGCCAGTACTATTGGTTATTCTTCACAATTGGTGGTAAGACCCTATTACTGAAGACATCACATACTTATGGCATAGAACATGGAAAAATCTAGCTGTTACTCCTCTAGAAGCTCTGTCCCTACTGGCTAGCATTTACAGTGCTAGAATAAGGTACTATGCCTGCTATAAGAGGAGATTATCATCATTCTCATCCAGTTATAAGCCCTGAGAGCTATAACCATTACCTGTCCTCAAAAAAGATACCCACAGTTGCAATAGTAGCAACAATGTTACGGGAGTAACTGTCCTAGTAGGGCTTTCTCTTGCTGGGATAAAACACCATGACCAAAAGAACCTGGGGAGGAAAGGATTTTCTTCAGCTTACCAACCACTCTCAGGTCACCGTCCATCACTGACAGAAGTCATGGCAGGAACTCAAGGCAGGAACCTGGAGACAGGAACTGAAAGAGAGGCCATGGAGGAATGTTGCTGGTTGGATTGCTTCTCGTGGCTTACCCAGGGATGGAATTTCCTACAGTGTTTGACCCCACCCCCACCAACCATTAATTAAAAAATACCCTACAGACTTGTCTGCAGGTAAATGTTATGGAGGAATTTTCTTGATTGAGAGTCTATTCCCAAATGTCTTTAGTTACTGTCAAGTTTACTTAAAAATACACCACACAGTAACCAACCAATTTTATATTGGATTAAGGGCCTATGTCATGAAACAGAACCCATACCTGGTACTCTTGGTTTTTCGAGACAGAGTTTATCTGTAGCTTTGGGGCCTGTTCTGAGGCCTTGAACCTGAAAATATTATATTTCAGTGAAAATAATGAAGATAATGAAGAAGCAGCTCTAAGCCTAGCATAGTTAGGGGCTCCCACTTCCCCTTCAGGAATCCTTCTCCTGATCTGTCTTTGCTAAGCAAGCTAGGAGCCTGGTGCTGGTCAGCACCACACTTCCTCTCTGACAGTTCAGCTTCCTTATTTTTTTTTAATCTCACACTCAAAGAGTTCCAGGACAGCCAGGACTACACAGAGGAAACCTGTCTCAAGAACTGAATATGCATGAAGCCCTCCTAGCCCAGAACCTGTAAGTAAAACTTACACGTGTATGTCCTGAGTGGTAGTATATTAAATTTGAAGACCCAGGGGATGACCTGGCCCAGCATCTCTCTCAGGATCTAACAGCTCCAGAGCAATGCTTTGGACTCAGACCATTGGCTGGTGCCAGGGGAAGCAACAGACCCTGTGAGAGCCACCGTTTATAGACACCTGAAAGTCAACCAGTCATTAAGATCATCTTGTGAGAGAGACCTCTATCCAGCTTCCATTCACTCAGCTTCCAATGGATCACTGCCAGCTTTGATACTGAACCCCAGTTTATCTAGAGGTTCTTAAAAGAAGGGGTCTATTTTTGAGCAGATGTGATCACAGAGTGTCCCTTAGGGGCTTTCAAAGGCAAGTACTCGTGAAATTTTTGCATAGCCTGAGTAGCAGTTATGTGAGTGGTCACTTTTTTTCTTTATAACTTGTACACATCTTTCAGTGTGTGCTACAGGCTGAAGGCTGCACCCCTTCCTTCCCATTCACGTGTTGAAAGGCAGCCCTCAGTATGGCATTAGGATGTGGGTCTTCGGGGTGGATTAAATTGATGAAGGCAGAGCCCTCCTGATGGGGTTCGTGTCTATAAGGAAGAGGCACTAACCACTGCCCTTCCTATAACTGCTGCTTTGTGAGTTAAAAATGGGAAGCTGTCAAACTGCAAAGGTGATAACACTCCCCAGAACTGGATGGTGCTGGCATGTTAATCCCAGACTTGCAGTTTCTCTGATTCCATCGAGAACCATGAGAAACTCACGTTTATTGTGTAAGCCACTCAACTTGACAATTTGTGGTATTCAGGTCAACTGGAATTGACTAAGGCACTGTATATACTAAATTTTGTAAGTGAATTCTAACATTTTAATGATATTAACTTCTCAAGTTGTGAAACATAAGCCATAGGTTTAGTTTGTTCTGGTCCAGTTTAAACAATGGCAAAAATATCCATCATTGGAAGCCGTGGACATCATTCCTTAGAGAAATTCACCATGTAGTTTGTGTTCCCTATAAACTTGCTGGTTCTTTTGTACCCTTGTTCTTTGCCTTCCCGGGACACAAGCAAATACGAGCAGTTGTCGATGGGTTGCTAGTGCACTTCTGAGTGGGTCTCTGGGTAGAAAGAGTTTAATTATTGCAGGTCCCCTATGACAACAGCTTTTAATGAAAATGGAGTGATGTGCTTATACAGCGCTACTGGGACCTGCTGGTCCATGAAATCTCAGTCTCTTGAACATTCGCCTCCGGCTTACCTGGGTGATTTGAGCAGAGGACTGCTGGGGAATAAGAAAAACAGTAACAGCAATGTCTTCATGGCCCCGAGAAAAGGCTCCTAAATATAGCCTTAGATTTTTAGGCCTCAACTTTTAAGTGCTATCCACTGTGAAAAAGGGCAGCTTTCCACCATGGACCTTAAAAACATCCTGTGTTTCAGTGTTAGGTTATAAATACAGTTGCAAATGCTGTTCATTTCCACAAGAGACCACTATTGCTTTGCTTTTTCTAGTGGTGCCTTTTTAAAAACAGAACAGCTAGTAGGAAAAAAGAAATAACACCCTCCCCCTGCAAAAAAAGGACCAAAATACCAAACCAACTAAACCAACAAACCGAACAAAACCTATTCATATTTTTAAACATAATGTAGACACTAGTCCCCCAAAAACAAAAAATTCAAAATAAATACAATCCAGAAATGTAATTTCATGGCTCTTTGAAATCCTGTAGGAAACTCATGGTGTGTGCTGCGGACTGAAATGAGGAACGTTGACCGCAGTGAGAACACCGTGTCTGTAAGGGGGTCTGAGTCCCCAAGTCACAGGTCTTTCCTGTGACCCATTTAATACAATGTTCCTGTGCTCAGCGTTTTCATTTTCCAGAGAGTAATCCTGAGCTGTATAGAAGGGCCACATTCTGCTTAGTTCGATGGCAATACTTCAGCACCAGCCGTAAGAAAGAGAAAGAAATGGAGGCTGTTTTTTGGATCCCGTCTATTTAGGCGGGTGGGTTTCCTTTCCATTTGTGGAGCTGTTTTCGATTTGATGAGGATCTGAGATACACAGCTCTGGATAAATCTTGGAAGGCAGCCACTGTCTCGGCACTTAGGAACGATGTCTGTTTGGGAGTTTCCCCGAGAGAACAGTGTTGCTAGCCTATTATTGCTCACCATAGAAGCATCTCCTGCCTCCTGGGGCCTCCTACTTCTTCCTGCCCGTCTTCAGTTTCTATGGCCTAATTTGGCAGATGGAAGACAGGATTCAGCACCAACAATTGTGGGATTGATCTGGACTCTTCCCCACATTAGTAATTCTTCTCTGGTCCTGGTCTCTGGTCCTCATCTGAAAATGGGGCCGATTGTACCTGTCCCATTGGTTTTGGGAGGTGTTTCTCTCAGTGATGTTCAGGGACCTGGTCCACAGTAGATGGATGTGTTTAGTAAATCCACCTTCATCACACTCCCAGCTGCTCTCTTTATAGCTGTAAGTCCCAAGTCCCTGTGTCTGGCCTCCATCTTTGGAGACCCTGTCCCTGCTTTGACACCCCCCCCCCTTCCTTGATGGTTGCGTTTCCTGGCTTCCCAGTTTTCCCTCGGGGCCACCCAAGAGCGCAGAAATCCTATTAAACCTGGATATTTTTTTAATTTGGCTTGTTGTGATTTGGCTTGATTGGGATTTTTGCGTCGGCAGAGAGCTCCCGTTAGGAAAATTCCTAACAATAGCTACAGCTCCTGGTTCTGAGGCTGGTTCACAGGGTTTTCATTTGTGATCTCTTTATGGCTCTGTTACTGGGCAGTGGTCCTCAGACTTTAATCTGAATCCCTGGGTGTGGCTGGGGAGACATTCCTGATGGCAGGAAATCAGATTCTGCCTTTGGGGGAACTGGTGGAGGTGGTCAGAGATTCCTTTGTGGATCACAGCATTGGGCCTTTGCTGGGGGACTGTTGCCATATCCTATCGCTCACAGCTTGCCCTCAGAGACTGCCTGCGGTTCGGCGTCAGCTTTGGAATAACTGTAGGAAGTTGCAGTCTCCCCAGGAGAGTTTGCTTCTTACAATATAGCTTCTGAAATAACAGCCACACCACTTGGGAAACGGTAAGAGGTACACATCTAAGGGCCACACTCAAGATTAAATTCGTGCACGTGAAACTCTGGCGATGGGCCCCAGAGCCCTGTGTTGAAAAGCTAAGTCCAAGTAGAGAGGCAGCTCCCCCAGTGTGAGGTCAGGGGTCCTTCCTCTGTAACAGGTGTGGCATACCTTGGGGGTCTATTTATTATGTCCCCCCTCCCCGTCTGCAGTTTCTATATCCCAGTTTTCCATTATCTAGGGTCAACAAATATTAAATGGGAAATTCCAGAACTAAGCACTTAACAGGCTTTATGTTTACTATAGAATATTGTGATTGCCATGTTTTACTATAATTGTTCACTTCTTTTCCTAATTTAGAAGTTAAACTGCATATATATGAACAGGAAGAATGCAGTAGACGTGGAGATTGGTAGTGCTGTTCACAGTTTAAGGCATGGGCTGGGGGTTTTTAATCCATCCTCTTTGATAAAGGGGACCTACTCTAATCTCTTCCAGCCTTAAGCTGATGGGGTGAGGATGGGATCCATTCCCCACTCTCCTGTGTGAGTGGACAGTGAGCATTTATTAAGCACCTACTGAGTGCACTGATAAATGGTCATTTATTTTCCTCTCTACTGTATGTTGTTGCCCAGCTATCTGCTATTAATGGGTGAGGGGTAGGCTGGTACCTTTATTCAACCACTACCAAATACTATTTTGTGCCAGGTACTCTTAAGAGTAGTGGGAATGTGATGATGTGATTATGCCTTTGCATAAAAAATAAACAAATGCTATATCTTTGTTACTTTTTTCGATTGCTGTGGAAAATCACCATGATGAAGGCTGCTTATAAAAGAAAGCTTTTAATTTGGGGGATCATGTTTCCAGGGGGGTCAGACCCATGACCATCATGATGGGGAGCATGTCAGTAGGCATGGCACTGGAGCAGTAACTGAGACCTTACATGTTGAGAGGACAACGAGAAGGCAGAGGGAGAGGGAGGGGTACAAAGGAGGGGGAGAGGGAGAGAGAGCTAACTGGGAATGACGCGAGATTTTGAAGCTTCAAGGTCTACTACTAGTGACCCACCTTCGTCAACAAGGCCACACCTCCTAATTTTTCCCAAACTAATTTAGGACCAAATATTCAAATATCTGAGTCTACTGGGCCATTCTCACCCAAACACTCTAATCAATAATGGCCAGAGCTCTCGGGGCACAAGCAGGGGCTGAGGATAGATGCTTGGGTGAGAGAGACAATGGGAAGAGGTGACTATTTGTGTTTTCTTGTGTAACGTAAAGTCTTTTTGTATCCTAAGCCTTGAACTAGGAAGAACACTTTGATTTTCAGCCTGTGTCTTTAAGTCCCAAAGGTTCCATCTTCCTTGCCCACTGTTTTGGGAGCAGGCACAGGACCAAAATCTGTCAAACCAAAACCTCTCTCTCTCTCTCTCTCTCTCTCTCTCTCTCTCTCTCTCTCTCTCTGTCTCTCTGAGGGAAGGGTTTTCAAGATAGGGTTTCTCAGTGTAACACTGGTTGTCCTGTAACTTGCTTATAGACCAGACTGGCCTGGAACTCACAGGTCCACCTGCCTCTGCTGGGATTGAAAGGCATGGACCACCTCCCAGCAACATCTATCTCTTTATCTCCAGCAACAAATGCTTCAGGGAAGGGCACAAGGTATCTAAGAAAAATTCAGTCAAGAACTTTTCCAACATGATATTAGAAAGAGAAAAACAAAACCCTCTCAGTAATTGGTGGAGTTATCAGGGCATGAGGATTCAGTCTTGAGATTTTCAGGGACCACTGGGAGGGATTGGATTTCCTAAGGAGCAAAACCCAAGGATGTCTAGTGGAGAAGAGGAATCCTGACCACACCACTTGAACAATTATGTTGGTCCCTGTTTTCATTCCTTAAAACACAGTGCTTGTAATGTTAAGTCCAAGAAGCACACGTCCGTTACCCATCTCTGCCACCTCTGGGCAGAGCCAATAAGATTCTCTGTAAAGAAGGCAGGTTGAGGGGGTTCATGCAGCAAGAGGAGAGGGTCTCTGCAAGGCATGGATGGAAAAGAGTTCAGGAAGAGGTGAGTAGATCCCAGAAAAAAATAACAACAAAGAACAGCAACAATAGTACTTTAAGGTTTCTTTCAGTGTAGCCTAATGGTGTTTGTGATTTGCATTTAAGAAACATGACTAAATTCCCAATGAAGGACAAGAGGCTGCTTTGTTCTTTATGTTTCTCTCTGTTTTGTAGAACAGATGGCACTGGCTCGAGTAGCTGAGGAGCAACATTTCCCCCCTTTTCTCAATGAAATACAGTGACACCGCGTTCATGGAATTGATGGCTCTCATTGGGTCAAATTTCTGTGTTTCCTGGCACTGGCTGAGGGCAGACATATATTATGTGATACTGATAAGGATTCTCTTTCTCACTCAGATTGTATGCAAATAGATGGTTCCTTCAGTGGGCAACACTTTCTCTTCTCAGATTGCCAGGGCTGGGGAGCAGGGTGGGAGGGGAGAATCACTCATTTTGAGGCTAATTTACATTACACCTTAAAAACAAACAAACAAAAATACACGTCCATCATTTCGAAAACAGATTTCAACAAGAAAGAAGTAAAATTCCCTCAGTCCAGACACCCATAAGGTTTGGTTTTAATAATACACAAAACAGGAATGGGGGTGAGGGAACAAGTCGGTGGGCAAATGAGTTTCTGGCCGGAGGCGGGACAGGAAGTGCTTTCTCCAGCCTTTCTGGCCGGAGGCGGGACAGGAAGTGCTTTCTCCAGCCTTTCTGGCTGGAGGCGGGACAGGAAGTGCTTTCTCCAGCCAAGAGCAGTCTCCAGCCCCTCACTGCAACCCTGACAACCCAGGAGGGGCACTAGGATGCAGTGGTGTTCTGAAAGAGCAGCTTTTAATTTTTACGATCGTGTGTGTGTGTGTGTGTGTGTGTGTGTGTGTGTGTGTGTGTGTGTGTGTGTGCGTGCGTGTGTGCGCGCGCGCGCGCCCGCGTGTTTGCATGCGTGCTAGTCATGTGCATATAGATTCTGCATCTCAGATGCTCTGGAACTGGAGTTACAGGTTCAGCGAGCTACCCAACGCCGCCAGTGCTGGGATCCAAACCCTGGTCCTCTGGAACAGTAGCCAGTGTTCTTAATGGCTGAGCCATTTCTTTCCATCCGTGGAGGCCCAGTTGTAATGACCAACTCTTATGCTGGTAGTCTGCCAAAAACAGCCCTTAGAATTTCTGAAATTATCATTTCATTGTTTTATGTGTGGGCGTACAGAGGCTAGAAGAGGACATCAGATTGGTTGTAATTGGACTTACAGATGGTTGTGTGTTGTAGAATATTATTTTAAGCTGTGTTACTTTTGTTTATGCGGTGGCACATTAATTTTAATGATGTAAAGGTGTGTTGCTTTTGTTTATGTTGCATTTGTTTAACTCTGTGAAGCTGTGATTCTTTGCCTGTCTAAAACACCTGATGGTCTAATAAACAGCTGAACAGCCAATAGCGAGGCGGGAGAAAGGACAGGCCGGGCTGGCAGGCAGAGAGAATAAATAGAAGGAGAAATCTGTGCTGGGTTGGGGAGCAAGAGAACAAGGAGAGGAGGACATCAGGGGCCAGCCGCACAGCTACACAGCGAATGGAGAAAGAAGAAAGGTATATAGAAATAGAGGAAGATAAAAGCCCAGAGGCAAAAGGTAGATGGGATGATTTAAGTTATGAAAAGCTGACCATAAACAAGCCAAACTAAGGCCGGGCATTCATAAGTAATAATAATTCTCCATGTCTGTGGATTATTTGGGACCTGGGTGGTGGGCCTCCAAAAGAACAAAGAGCAAGGAGGTAAAAAACAAAAACACAACATTTTGGTGTTCCAGTATGGGGGCTAGAATAAAAGAAACTCCAAGAATAGTTGTAAGCCACCATGTGAGTGCTGGGAATCAAAACTGGGTCCTCTGGAAGAGGATGTCTGTCCAGCCTTGCTCGCCCCATTCAAGGTCTCGTGTATCTCAGGCTGGGTCCTGAATTTACTATATTCTATATTATTGACGTTTTGATATTTCTTTTTCTACTCCCTCTGAGATGCTGAGGTTCTACGCTGCATACCCAGTGTAATGATTTCAGCCACATAAGGCTAATACTTCCGGGTTCTAGGGGTCATGCAGGTGCAGATAAGCCCTCAGGCAGAAGTGCCTAATGACCCCTGAGGATGTTAAAGGGTTCCCTGTGATCCATGCAAGACCCAGCTAAGCCCTTGAACGTATGTGTGAGCCCTGTCATCTGTGTATGATCAACCCCTGTGCACATGCGCTAGGCAGCTTTTAAAATCTGGATGCACCATTTTCCTCTCTCTCTCTCTCTCTCTCTCTCTCTCTCTCTCTCTCTCTCTCTCTCTCTCTCTCTCTCTCTCTCTCTCCACACTGACTTCCCAGGCCTGTACATGCCCCTCTAGTAAACTAAGGTGGCTTGTTGCATGTTCTATGTTTTCTTCTCACTCACGCCAGGTAATTTCACCTAGTTTCTGTGGTGGTGGGGAATGAGCCCAGGACTTCGTGAATGCTAAATACGCACTCTACCAACTGAATTACATTTCAAGTTCAGTTATTCTTAGAGCTACTTAGCATTCCTGTTGGGTGCTCTTTCTAAATCTTCTTTTTATTTTTGCCTTCTCTCAGGACTTGGAAGACAGAGGTCTCCATATGTAGCCCTACTTGGCCTAGAACTCATGAACTTCCTGCCTCAGCCTCCCAAGTGCTGGGTTTACAGGTGTGTGTTGTATACTGTAGGCAAGCACACCACCACTGATTATAGCCATGACCCAAAGAACTGTTAAAGAAATATTTTATTAGAGGTGGGCGGTCCTTGGGCTTCCCACAGGTCAGGGAACCCCGATTGCTCTTCGAACAGATGAGGGAGGGGGACTTGACCGGGGGAGGGGGAGGGAAATGGGAGGCGGTTGCGGGGAGGAGGCAGAAATCCTTAATAAATAAATAAATTAAAAAAAAGAAATATTTTATTTTCCTGTGTATGCATGTGATACAAACATGGGCATGCATGGTCACATAGGCATATGTGTGTATATGCATGTAGAGATTTGAGGCTCATGTTGGGAATTTTCCTGGAATAACATGTGAATTTAATCATTATAAAGCTCAGTTCTTGTAAAAGGGAAGATAGTCATTTATCCTTTCTACCGAAGACTAAACTGAAAGCAATAGGCTCGACAATGCATCCCCCAACCCCGTAAAAAACAAAATTCGAGTTCAATGGCCTATAAATGTTACTTTATATAATCTGAGTTCAATCCTCAGAACATATGTGGAAAAGCTGGATTGGGTTGTTTTTTTTTCTGCAATCCCAGCAGTCCTATAGTGAGATGGAGGTGGAGACAGGTGAAGATTGGCTGGAAGCTCAAACACCAGACAGTCTAGAGTATGTGGGGACAAGAGACACTTTGTCCCGACAATGTTGAAAGAAAACCTGACTCTTAAAAATTGTCCTTTGACCTCCACACATGTACTGTGGTGCACATACATGTGTGCACGCATGTGCGCGCGCGCACACACACACACACACACACACACTCACACACTCTTTTATGCCCAAACTGCGTAATTCCCCCAAAGGTCAACAAAGAGACCAAGTTGTGTATGTAAAAGCAAAGAGCCTTTATTCAAGTTCGAACTTAGACTCTTCATGTGTCCAGTGCATTGGCACAATCAGAGTCTCCAGCTTAGTTGGGGTAGGGTTTTTATCGTAGTAGAGGTTGGGGGTGAGGGATTTCTAAAGTTCAGGATCCCTGACTGGCAGACGTTTGTCTAGAGGTGTCCTGGTGAAGGGGGATAGGTGTGTGCTGGACTAAGGACGTCAGGTGCTCCTATCTACAATGGTTGGAACGTTAGGTATTTCCTTTGGAATCTTAGGTACTTTTCCCTTGGATGGTTCATTCCTGGGTGGTGCCTGGGTGATCTCTGTTGAGCTTGTTATGGCTAGACCATATGAAACACACACACTACAATGACAACAATAAATAATAAATATTCCTGGTAGAGTCAGTCTTTATACGTCCTCCTCCTGTTGCCTGCCCTGTTGTTGGCTATCTGGCCTTCACAGCTGTAACCAATTAGATCTTTTGGAATTTGAGGCTTACCCTACACTGCAGCTGTTTCGTGACAGTATTTCACACTGTAGCCAAGGCTAGCCTAGACCTCACTGTGTAGTATACACTGACTTCAAATTTGTGGCAGTCTTTTTGCCTTAGCTCCCCAAGTGCTGGGCTTATGGGTGTGAGCTTCTGTGCCCAGCAGAATGTTATTTCTTGTGTGTGTGTGTGTGTGTGTGTGTGTAACCTATAAGAGGTTGAAGGATAGGGCTAGGGGTGCAGCTCAGTATGGAGAACTTGTTTAGTATGCAAGAACCCTGGGTTTGATTCCCACAGCCCCAGTATGCTACACACTGGATATTGGCAGTACATGCCTGTATATCCAGCACTTGGGAGTCCATGGCAGGAGGATCAGAAGCTGAAGGTAATCCTTAGCTAGACAGGAAGTTTGTAGACATCTTGGGCTAGAAACAAAACATACCTACATAACACCAAAGCAAAATAAATCAGAACATAAAATAACTTACAAAAACCCCAACAAAAACAAAGAGATTGAAGGACTCAGGCTAGGTAAAGGGAAGGAGTTGAGCAAGGATAACTGAGGCAGTCAACTTTTGCATGAGTGGGCCACCTCTGTTCTGGTAGGGGTGTGCCTGGAACTGTCTGGGGAGGAGGCATCTGCCATCTGAGAGTAGTTCTCTGGAAAAATGGACACAGTATGCCATCAGTGGTCAACAGTCCCAGTGGACAATTAGGATAGGGAGGCAATCTGAATGGGAAGCACAGGGCATCCTACCACCGTCTGGCTGAACATTTATTTCTTGCCCTGGTTCAGATTCTACTTGGTGGGACTTTAAAGCTTAAGTCAGGTATCAGAATTTCCTCTGGCTGCTTTGCCCTTCTCCTCTTTATTTTTTTTTTTTACTTTTTCCATTTTATTTTATTTTTTTAATTAATTAATTTATTTATTAAAGATTTCTGTCTCTTCCCCGCCACCACCTCCCATTTCCCTCCTCCTCCCCCAATAAAGTCCCCCTCCCTTGAAAGCCCAAAGAGCAATCAGAGTTCCCTGCCCTGTGGGAAGTCCAAGGACCTGCCACCTCCATCCAGGTCTAGTAAGGTGAGCATCCAAACTGCCTAGGCTCCCACAAAGCCAGTACGTGCAGTAGGATCAAAAACCCATTGCAGCCATAAATAAAGGACATTGAGCCTATAATTAGTGATCCTAGAGAAGCTAAATAAGAAGGAGAACCCAAAGAAAAACATATAGGCATCCTCCTGAATATTAACCTTCATCAGGCGATGAAAGGAGACAGACACAGAGACCCACATTAGAGCACCGAACAGAAATCTCAAGGTCCAAATCAGGAGCAGAAGGAGAGGGAGCACGAACAAGGAACTCAGGACCGCGAGGGGTGCACCCACACACTGAGACAATGGGGATGTTCTATCGGGAACTCACCAAGACCAGCTGGCCTGGGTATGAAAATGCCCTTCTCCTCTTTAATACTTGTGACCTTTGGGCTTACAAGGAAGATCTTCTGAATGTTCAGCTCTTCCCACTGTTTGCATTGATTGCTCTGGTGTGCTTATTGCTCTTCGTCCTTGGGCAAGTGCTTATGGCAAATCTTCTTTGTTCTTTTAGCCTTGCTAAAGCTGATGGGAAAGACCAGGAGAACTTAGTCTGGGTGACCTCTGACCAGCTACTGGAGGTGACATATTCAGATTGGCAGTGATCCCAGTGATCCCATCTGCTAGTATCTACAGGGATGTACAATCCTTTCCTCATGTGCATGGGCTCCAGCTAGGGCTTCTCTCTGGATCCTGCGTATAATCTTTTAGCATGGTTCTTGATGCCAAGAGCAAGACTCTATGATGCTGCTGACAGGAACTTCTACGGGGTGCACACCTATTTACAGATGCCTTTTCTGGGTTTTGTTTTTTTTTTTTTCAAAATAGGGTTTCTCTATGTAGTCTTGGAACTCTCTCTGTAGACCAGGCTGGCCTCAAACTCAGGGATCCACCTGTCTCTGCCTCTCAAGTGCTGGGATTAAAGGAATGTGTTACCATGCCTAGCTAGCCAGGTGCTTTTGACAAATAGGACATGACAGAAGAACTGGATGTTTCCTTCACATTCCAACTGCAAAATACTGACTATATCCTGTCGACAACTCTCTCTTGTTCCGTTGCTGACATAGCTGTTCCCTGAATATGTGACCTGCCTCATGGAAAGGTTCATGTGTTAAGCAGAAGAAGTAGGACCATGACCATTGGCCGCAGGAGAGGTAAGGTAGCAATGAATTCAGCAATGAATGTGGACGCAGATGTTTCACTGGTTGAACTTTCAGGGGACTGCAGCCCTGGGGCAGGCATGTGCAGCGCGATGCATCTGCATGCTCCGTCACAGCGGTGGTGTTCTAGGCTGCCGAGGTTATCGGGTGGTCATCCGTTAGACAGCAACCGATCACTAACGCAGACTGTTGTAGAAGTTGGAAAGTGAGGCAGAGGCATTTCCCTGGGTCATTCCAAACTAGCTGCGAACATGATTTTTCATGAATGAGTCATAATCTTTTAACCTAGTTCCTCTGTGATCAGCAATTCGGGCTGCATTTTGTACTTCCTGTGATGAATAATGCTACTAAGATTTACATATGAGCTTTGATCTGGGCCAGTAGTCACTCATTAAGAAGCTATGTTCTAGAAATAAAGTTATCAGAACACTTAAAAGTTGTATTTATTTATTTGTAGTCCTGGGGGTGGAACCCATGACCTCATGTGTGCTAGGCACACACTGTACCACTGAGGCTCATTCCAGCACAAGGCACTAATATTTTATAAGTCTCCGTATATTTTGCCTCATTGCCCTCCAAAAGGCCCAAGAATCTCATGCCAATAGAGTATGATAATGGGTATAGAAAGTTCACTCTGGAATGCAGATCTTTGCTTCTCTTCTCCATCACTGAGATGGTTAGATATTTGTGTCTGTATCCTGTAACACGGCTCAAGGGGCACAAAGTAGGGCCTATTTAATCATACATTTAGTTTTTATAAGTGCTATAGGATCTGTGGGTCAGGAAAAGTGTGGTCTAGGTCACACCTGGAGAAGTGCCAGACCATACTATGGTTAGATATTCTGCCATTCTTCGGTGCATGCCTGACCATTCTTCTGAGAGTCAGACCTGGAAGGAAAGACAGTGCAAAGATCCTGGGGCATGACACTGCAAGGCTAGAGAAAGGTCAGAGTGGCTGGAGCTTTGGAGGTGAGAACGTCATGGGAGAGTTCAATCTAGGAGGGTTTGGGTATCAAATAAGTCTTCATTAAAATCCACATAATTCTGTCGTCTTTTATGGAAATCTTTCACAAGATTGTTTTTAATGGACTGTGAAATTTTGTGACAGAGTCCCACATAACCCAGGCTGGTCTTGAACTTGCTACGTATCCATGTGTCCTAGACTAGCCTTGAACTGACAATCAGCCTCCCTAGAGATGACATTACAGGGATCCCTTGAATACTAATTAAAAATTTTATTCTTAGCTTTATTTATTTTATGTGTATCAGTGTCTTGCCTGCATGTATTTATGCGCACATGCAAGCCTGGTGCTTGTGGAATGACAGTTGCAGGCCACGATACGAGTGCTGGGAACCAAACCTGGATCATCCTCGAGAACAAGGGCTCTTAATTGCTGAGCCATCACTCCAGCCTCTCAAATACTAACCTTTAAATCCACTTTTTGTTTTGTTTTTGGGACAATGTCCTATTGTATGTCACACTAACCTTAAACTCTTAATTGTACTGTCTCCATTTGCTGAGTTCATAGATGTATGCCATTATACCTGACCTTAAATATGATATTTAAAACAATTTACTTTAACATTTTTAGGGGTGTGTGTGCGTGCATGCTCGTGCCTGCAAAGGCTGGTGGTGTCAGATCCCCTGAAGCTAGAGTTACAGGCACTTATGAGTCACCTACTGTGGGCATTGGGAACTACACTCAGGACCCCTGCACAGCAGTATGCTCTCCTACCTCCTAAACTATTCATGTTTTACATGCATTTGCTATCGAGGGTCAGCAAAGGGAATTAATTAGGAGGCTCAGTGAGTACTCAGGGTAGGACCTGGGTAGCTTGGATTAGGTGACTAAATAGTGGCAGAAACAAAAGAGTGGGTAGATTTGGGACTTCTAGACGAAGTAAAACGGAGTGTTGGGCAAACTAATTTGACCAAAGTTAAGAGACTGGTTACTTAAATTTGCACTAACTAAACTTAAAATGAAAAGTTTTATTTTTTCTGTGGCATAGCCACATTGTGAGTGCCCAGTAGACATGTGGCCACCGTCTGGGACTGTTCAGTTGTTTTTCAAAAGTGAGGCTAGAACTCAGAACCTTATGCTCGCTAGGCAAGGTAAGCTAAACCACCTTAACTCTGATAGGTAAGTGTACTGGATATTTTTATTGTTAGAGAAAGGACACTTGGATGCTAGTCTAGAAGCCAGGCCTCTTGAAATGCTTTCCCTGTGTATGGCTGCATTGCCTGGTCAAATCATGCATCTTGAAGACTCTGACTGTGTGGGGAGAAAAGTCAGTGTTGGACCTAGGGCTGCTTCTTAGTCCCTTGAACAAACAGGGTCCAGAGCTGCTTCATTACCCAGCCTCCTTCACTCTAAGGAAGTGATTGAGCATTAGGAAACCACTGTCACTAACTTGCTCATCTGGATTTGGTCATGGAATGGATTTCCACCCAGAGGCTAGGTGTGGATGCTAGCGCTGAGGGTTTTCCCCAGTTCCTGAAGGGACAGGGCGTGAAGCACACACATTTCACAGGTGGAATCGAAAGATGTCGGAAGAATAATAAAGTTGCTTTTGGTGAGTACATATTATCTGTAACGAAATGAAATGGGGATTGCACCAAATACAACTCAATCTTCCATCTCAGATGTTTATTAACTCTAATCCCTCTGGAATCAGCCGCAGGACCTGGCAATGTAATAAAGCAGACTCATTTTTCACACCTTCTTTCCTCAAGGGTTGGTGGTACACAAAAAAACCAATATTACAAAAAAAATCTGTTTAAATTTCCCCTGTTAATTTATGACCGACTTTTGTGCTTTTTAAAAATGGTTTTATTGTTTCTAAACACTAGTGGCTTCTACCATACCTTAGTTCAGAGCCAGGATGGCAAATCTGTGGCACTTGGCTTTGCTTCCTGATCTCTGAGGACATCATTAACAAATCACTGAAGTCTTTGCTGGTGACCGTTGGTGTGGCTTAGAATCCTCCCCATCCCCAACAGTCCAAGAAGAGAGCATAGATCTGAAATATAATTGCTGTGTTTGGATTAGCAACAGATGTCTTAATATAAACAAGAAGATAATCATTTCCAGAATCCCAATAAAATCTGCCCAGAACTTCTGGGAAGGAAGAGAATATTCTTGTTGTTTTGAGGGTGATTAAGGGGGCAAGGTTTATCCAGGTGAACCATACAGTGGTTAAAAGATGACAATGACAAGGTGGAGAGCAACAGAATCAACAATACAAAGATAAAGATATTTCTCAGCACTTCATAAGGCTCCCCATGGCTAATATTTACATAACTAGAGTCCTTCTCAAGGTCCAAGGTTGTCTTTCAGCCCAATGCTGCAGAAAGAGCCCTGGGTCTCAGCTCTGGTTCTAACTCCATTGGCTTCCTGATGAACTATGTGGCAGATGTCCTAGTGAAGCAAGCAAGCAAATAAACAGAGGTGGGGATGAAAGAATTCAGGAGGCAGGGAGACTCCTGGAACAAGCGATAGTGCAAGAGTTGCTGATGGACTGAACATAGTACAGCATTCCCCCAAACATGGTTTTAGAGGTCTTCTGTGGGAAGAAAGGTCACTTTTAGGTCAGTGGAGAGAAGGCATACCATGATAGGAGCCCTAGTGGAACTGCTCAACTCAATGCCAGGAAGTGGAGAGAGTGAAGTGAGTGCTGGGATGGTACACTTTCATCAGCACCACACCCCCACAGCCTAAATTATCTCACTAGACTCCACCTCTTAAGATCTAAACAACTCAACAGTGCCACTCTGCGGTTTAAAATATGGGCCTTTGAGAACATTTAAGATCCAAATAGTTGAATGTATATCACCATTAAAACCTAAATGCTGTTGATTTTGTTTCTAAATGATAGTATACAATTGCTTCAATTGATTCAGACATTTTTCATGGGGGTAATGGATGTTTTAAATTGCGAGACTCCTGAAGGTATAGAGATGATTTGGGCTCCTCTTGAGCCTTATTAAACTCTATCAAGTGCTTCTTTAATTATATGCAAATAAAACCCCCTTACCTAGGTTTTGACCATTGACAATAGTATGTCGTGATTTTTTCATTGCCTTGGCAGTAGATGAAACTAATGGGTTTTGAGTATTTCCTAATGATCTTTGCAAGATGGTCCCACAGATTCTGTTTCCCTTCTCAGAGATGGGCTGCATATTTGGTTGCTTAAATAAGAGCGTGTTTAGCATGTACAAGCCCTCTGATGAACACACCATCATTTAGAAATCATGCTTGCATGTATAGTGTGGTCCTGTTTTTACTTTTTTTTTTTTTAAATACTTTGACTATATCTAAAACTGATTTGTAAGAAAGAAAAGCTATACTTGCTTGCTATGCATGTTCTTCTTCATGCCTGCCTAGGGATGCTTTGTCTCTGCTCTAGCGCGTCATGCTATAGAGACATGTAAGGAAATCCTCAGCAGCCCAAATAAGGCCTAAGAGACTTGTGATTGGCTAACACCTGGTGTCATAATGTTCACCTAGAAAAAAAGCTCAGAGTGCTGGAGAGATGGCTCAGTGGTTAAGAGCATTGCCTGCTCTTCCAAAGGTCATGAGTTCAATTCCCGGCAACCACATGGTGGCTCACAACCATTTGTAACGAGGTCTGCTGCCCTCTTCTGGCCCGCAAATACACACAGACAGAATATTGTATACAAAATAAATAAATATTTAAAAAAAAAAGAAAAAAGCTCAGAAAGGCACCAGACTGCTGCCCTTGGAAGATAGTAGACCAATCTTATCTGTACGCTTTTCTGTCTTGTTACTTTGCTGAGGGTGTTATATAAGCCACGAGGCTCAGAAATGTTCATAGCATAGAAGACTTGTATATTTCTAAGAAAGTTGAAGTAGAGTAGGAAAAATGAGTTTGTACTAATTGCTTTATTTTTCAGTCCTATAAGTTCTGCATTGGTATTATCAAAGTAATGTTAAATCTTACAGTGATGTTTAGGCCATCGGTAGAGACCTCCTGATATGGTAGATTTCAGGATAATAGCCAACCTGTTTGCTATTTAGTTCTCCAGCCTTTGATAGAATTTGTTAGGCCTTACCATGTTCACAGGTCATGTGACATTCTGTCATGTTCCGGATTCAATGACTATAAGAAGTTACTTCAATACTTAGTGACTTGTGTTCTTGGACCATGTGTGTCTCAGGAAATGAGACTGGACATGCCTGCCTAGGGATGCTTTGTCTCTGCTCTAGCGCGTCAGAGTTTTCATTTAAGAAGACCTAAAAGTTGATAGCCATGAGATTTCAAAGATCTGAATTCCACACAGCAAGTTCATCCCTGTATGTTTCCCGGGTCTGGTTGAAGATAGTTCTGAGTCTACCTCTGGGCTCTGAAAGCAGCTTGGTTTCCTCACAATGTGGTGGTTTCATGATAGCCAGACTCTGTAAGTCCTGGCTACGTAGTGTACGTGGTCCAGAAAACAATGTGGGAACTGGGAACTGCCTCATCTCTCTTGACCCAGCTTCTCAAGCCATCTTCATCATCTCTGCTTAACCTTGTTGCTTTTTTTCCCCCCACCATGGTTGGCTTTGAGGTTGAGGGCACTAAACTTGATGTACTGAATGGGGAGTCACACTCTAGAAGATCAACGCGAAGCCGTGTTTGGAAAACAGAATCCTACATCTGTCTCACGAGTGTGGTAAGAGATGATCTAGGCTGAATAAAGAGTGACAGCCTGTAATGTGTGAGTTAGACTACATCGCAGGTTCCCCGCTGCTAGCCAAATTTCCCTGAATATTGTTACTTCCTATAATAGGGAGCTCCCCACAGGGAGTTGATAATCTTGAGTCTATTAGCACACTAGCCAGCATGTAACAATTAATCTTAAATACTAACTGAGACAGTTGTGTTAGCTCTCATGAAACCTTTAGAGAAATTAGGGAAAGATGCCCTCTGAGTCTGGCACAGGGCATCCCTTCCCACCATGATTCTCTTTTGCAGTGCACACACGACAACAAAATATCCTGGTAACTATTATTGTAATTAATTTCCTCATAAAAACATCAAAGCCCTTGGCATGCCCAGGGTTTCCCTGATTGCTTTCCCCAGCATCCGTTCACAGCTGCCCTTTCTAGTGCACCTCTGTTTTTGCCCTCCCTTTTTTTCTGCTGTGATCTCCTGCATTTCCTCAGACACCTGATGCTTTATGAGTCAGCTCACAAATTGGTTCTGGAGGGGTCATGTTACCAGTAATGCTGGTGGCTTAACATTACTAAATATGCATCTAAGTATTTCTGAACATTAAAAAATCCAATTACAGAATATATATATATATATATATATATATATATATATATATATATATATATAAAGAAATGATACAGAAAGAAAAGATGTAGTGACTTAGAACTCTCCTCACTTGTAGGGCTTGCAGCAAGCAGTAAGTAGGCCAATATGAAAGAAAGTCAAGCAGAGGGAGAGGTGGAAGTGGACAAAGAAAGTATAGGATTCTCATTTACATTAGAACTTCAGGTAAAGCATTTTTAAGGTAGTGTCTTAGTTAATGTCACTATTGCTTAGATGAACCACCAAGACCAAAGCAACTTGGGGAGGACAGGGCTTATTTGTCTTACTCTTCAACATTATTCTTCATCACTGAAGGAAGCCAGGACAGAAACTCAAGCAGAGTAGTAACCTGGAGGCAGAAGCTGATGCAGAGGTCACGGAGGGGCGCTAGATACTGACTTGCTCCCCATGGCTTGCTCAGTCTGCTTTCTTGTAGAACCCAGGGAATGTCATCCTAGGGATGGCACCAACCACCATGGGCTGGGCCCTCCCCCATCAATTACTAATTAAGAAAAATGTCTTACAGGCTTGCCTGTAGCCCAGTCTTATGGAGGCTTTTTCTCTATTGAGGTCCCTTCCTTGAGATGACTATAACTCATGTCAAGTGGATATTAAACTATCCAGTACTGGCAAGTGTGTCTTAAATATGTTCTCCTGAAACTCCTTTAGCTGAGAGTGTCCTGGGGCTGGTATTTTCTAAATCTGGCAATTTCTCTCTATATAATTTTTTCTGTAGGAAGAATAAGGTATATGTATAGGCTGGGAGCATTGGTGTATATGTATGCATATATGTGTGTGTATGTTTGTAGTGTGGGGTGTGTACTTGTATGAAGTATGGGTTTAGGCAGGAAGATGAGATCACTCAGAAGAAGGAAAGAGGAGATACAGTAAACTCGGTGGTGTGTCCCACAATTTGACTGAGTTCATTCATAATTTTTATTTTATTCTATTCTAGTAGTAACTTATTGCAAGTTATTGGTTTCAAAGTCCCATCTCTGCCCAGACAGAGTCAGGAGTTGAGCCTTATCTATGCTGTAGTTCTTCTATAGGCCCATTTGGCAGACATTTAGTTCACATGTAGATTTGGAAGCTCTCCCATTTCTGACAGGGACAGGATGTGTTCCAGTGTCTCTGTCATCTATAGTTTTACTGAATGCCCTCTCTCCAGCGTTTGACAGTGTGGTCTTGTTTCATCAGTGTTAGAGCCTTGAAATCACCTGGGCAGTTTGCTTAAAATGTAAGTCCCCCAGTTGTGAATACCCCCTAAACCAGGAGCAACTTCATGCCCTCCTCCCCTCTCCGCACTAGGACTTTTTTTTTCTAGTTTGATTTTGTTTGGGTTTTGTACATACCATCACAGGTGCTGTAACAATAAACATAAAAAATAAAAATTCTCAAGAATGTAGGTTCTTATGTGCCAGTCCTTCCAGAAGGTCAAGGAACCTGAAGTGAGAAGGAATAAATACAGGTTGAAAAGTTAAACATAATCATATTTCAATTTTGAGACACTATATATTTTTGGCTGGTCTGAAACTCACTATATTGACCAGGATGGCCTTGAACTTGTAAAGGTCCTCCTGCCTCTGCCTCTCAAGTGCTGGGATTATGAGCATAGATCACCAAGTTTGTCTCACAATCTCTTCTTTTTCTTTTTAATTTAATTTTTAAAATGTTTATTTGCTTATTGTAGAGGTCAGAGGACAGCTTTTCGAGAGTCAGTTCTCTTTCTTCCACCGTATGGGGTTCAGAGATCAAGCTCAGGCTCTCAGTCTTGGCTGCAAGCACTTTTATCTGCTGAGTCATCGTACCAGCCCCGACCTGTAAACAATGCTGTACACCAGGAGGTGTGTGTGTGTGTATGTACAGTGTCCATGTGCATACACATTCATACATACAACCCCGAGGCAGAATGAGGTGTTTAGAGTGAGCTGTAGTTCACTAATATTTTATATTTTTCTCTATAAATTTATGTAGGTGCTGCTTCTGATAAATCATTTGCCTTGAGCAAATTTGGAGTCATAAAGATCAGCCTTACCCAACAAGGTCTTTAAGGAAACATGGGGGAAGGGGAGGGAGCAAAGCTTTGATATTCTAACAGCAGCACTCAGAGCTTCATCTCTGCTTTCCTCAGTTAGGGACGTCATGAAATTACTGCGGCGCTGACATTAGGCAGAGAGAGTTTTAACTGTGGGAATGAATTCTCCTTAAAGCAAAAGTGAAAATTTACAAAGGCTTGGGATGGAAGAAAAGCAGCGCCTGACGCTTTGTGTTACAGAGTCTTTAGATTTTTCTGAAAGGCTCTCAGTCTATAAAGTCCATTTCAAAACAGCAGAATTGTGGTTATTCTTGAGAAAGCCAAGTCTGTGAATACAGCAAAACCTTGAGTTGATTGTACAGTTAGGGTGGCTGAATGACATGACATGTGGGTTATATCCTAATACCAGCCACAAATAAAAGTTTCAAAGCAGAAGAACAAAATATCATATCTAAGCTTTCTCTAAGAACTCAGGTTGTTTCCACTGTATATTAATAGGTTGATGCAGCATATTAAGACAGTTTATCTCTATACTATGACCTGGTTGGTAGACTTGCCTAAGAAGATTTTGTAATCAAAACACATAATATAACAATTTAAAAATGCAGCAACATGGGTGGTTCTTTTGAAAACGATCGTGAGCATTGTTCGTCTCTGTCTTCCTTGCTGCCCACTTGGACTTGGGGGGAGAGAGGGAGATGGCTGGCTAGGAATGAGAAATAATGGCGAGTTGGCCGCTGCTAATTTTTCCTATGTCTCATTTACTGGAATCTACAATTTGAAAATAGTTGTTCTTTGAAATGCTCCCATCTGTTTGGGTTTCAATCAATTTCTTAGTCACGGAAAACCCAGCAGGGGCCACTGAAAAGCAGATACAATGTCAGAAGCTACACGTTTCCTTTGACAGGATACAGAGTCGGGAATTCAGTGCGTCCTCCACAGCACCCTCCCTAATAGCAGGGTACCTCTGAGTGGCTTGGGGGCAGGGGAAGAAAATGTGTTTTTAAATGAGACAAATATAATCAGAAATGATCGTTGTTAGGTTTATAACAGCAATGACAAAAATCAAGCTTCTAGCCGCACTTGACGAAAGGCAAATTATACTGTTCACATTGATCGCTTCTTCGCCCCCGTTTCCCAACGGATTTATTAGCCTATGATATTACCGTCATCCAGCAAACTGGCGGCAGCATAAATATTTGATCTTGGGGCAATGTTTCTTTCACATCTCCGTTTTGCTACAGCCTTCCATTCTTCTTGCCTCCCACCTTCCTTGAGTTAAAGGGAAAGAGACAAAGTTGAGGAATACAACGTGGGTAGAAAGAATGGACCTGCAAATTTTCCAAGTGAGGGAAAGCCCTGGGGAGTAAAGAGGGCAGCAGACAGCAACTCCAAAGTTGTTCCCGGGGTGTGGTGTCGGAGGCATCTTTTTCTGCCTGAGTGGGGACAATCGGGCTCCCCTAGGGTTCTGCTTGTCTTTGTTCATTACTTGTTAAGTCTACCTGTGTGAGAAGATCAGTGGGTACACCAGTCACCATGTATCTAAAGGTGTGATAAAAGCGGACAGAGAGAAAAATCTTCGCCAGCATCCATTCCCAGTGGGAATTCCGCTGGATCGTGTGGCTCTCAGAAGCTGACAACCAGCCCTTAGAACAACTTGGGTTTAAAACAGATCTGGAAAACTGTGGGGTACCCACTGCCTCTACTTTGCTCCCTCACTCTGGTTCCGTTTTCTCATATTACACAGAAAACATCTAGTCCAGATTTCCTAAGCCACAAGCTCTAGGATTCCTGAAGACATGGCTTTGTCCCCAAGGCCGGCTGCTGTTTTCCTTAGGTTCAATTCACTTTCATTGGTGCCCACACACCACAGGTTCAAGGCTTGTAATTGTACTTACTTCTCCCTTTTGGAGTCAGGATTCAAGGTAGAAAGACGGGAGTTTCCGTGGGTTCGTGACGTGGCAGAGGGAGGAAAAGGTCACGAGTAAACAGAAGAAGGCAGGAGCTATAGTGTTTTGTCTGTGGCATGCTGGAGAATTGTGTGTGGGCAGGGCTGAGCACTGTCTGGTGGAAGGCAATCCTTTAGCACACTGTAGCTCTTGTGATTCTCCTCAGAAAGACCCTCACTGATATCTGTCACAGTGCCTGCTGGCCTTTCTTTCCCCTGGACTAGAAGCCTTACTTGCCTGCTTGCCCCTTCTGGTCTGGTCTACTTCCTGGTTTGATGAACAAAGCTAGGCGCTGTCATGACTCAGTATGAATCAACGTTGGCACTGACTAATTTGCGTCAACTCTCCGAGCCTCAGTTCTCTCCTAGAAAGACTATGCCTTCCTTGGGAAGCTGTGGGATAGGATGAAATAAGAGGTGAATCGCTGGCAGAGAGTGGGCAGCTCAGTGCCGATGGAGACTGGTCCTCTCCCTGGACCACATCCTCGCATCCTGCCTCACATCCATTCTCTGTTCCCAGATCTCAGCTCGAATGGCAGTTTCTTAAGGAGGACTGCCTTGATCACCTCATGTGTGAAAAGACGCCTTCCCGTTAAGCGTTTGATCATTTTGTTATAATTTTAAGTTTATATGATACACATGTTTGCCATCTGTCTTCCCACATCACATCCCTAATTGGATGATGCCAGGACCCTTCTCTTGCTTCCTGTATTGTACCTAGTGCCAGGCACATCATATACATGCAGTATACATTTATTGAGAGAATCATCATTTTAACCAGTGTGGCAGAAGGCTAAAGCCATATTAAGGTGGGTTTCTCATTACCAGAGCTTTCAAGTAGAGCATCCTTAATTGGGTATAGCTTTAAGCAAACTCTCAAGTATCAGATTTTACATCATATAATTACAGACCTGAACTGAGGCTCAGGTAATGGTGGGGGGACATCCAATGTTTAGATGTTTTGCATTCTAACTCTATTCCCATACTTAAGTTTCCTATCATACCTGAACACCCTCTTTGAGATGTAGGATTTTTCTTTTGCTACCCATGCATCAGCTTTCCTGTTAGAAATGGCTGGGATTTGTCCAAGATGCAGTGTGTGTCAAGCACCTTGCCCAGGCTTTCATGTGTGATTGATTGCAGTTACTCTTTGAGTTCAAGCCATGATTTCTGTTTCCAGATAATAGGATTGGGCTTTGATTGTGGTTTCGGGGGAGAAAGACAGGGGTGGGAGGGAATACAAGGGAGAGAGATAGCTGGGCAGTAGTGGTGCTCACCTTTAATCCTAGCACTCAGGAGGCAGAGGCAGGAGGATCTCTGTGAGTTCGAGGCCAGCTTCGTCTACAAGTGCTAGTTCCAGGACAGGCTCCAAAGCTAATCCTGGCAAGAATGGAAATGGAAGAAACGAGGATTGGAGCCGGGTATTAGAACAGAGGGATCGAACAAGCATAAAAGACTCCACACTCCAAGTCTAAGAAGTTTGGGCAAGAGTCCTGACATCCAGGGATAAGAAGCAGATGTGCCAGGGGCTCTTTCTCCAAGCAGCACCACTGACATGATGTCCTGGTTGTGTTCTCCTGGGTTAGCATGGCATGTCCCACTCAGGTTTGCCATGGTAAGAAGGTTAACCTCGTGGAGGAGGGTTCGGTAGTAAAGGCATCAGCGGAATCAGATGCATCTTCCCAAGGCATCTTCACCATGGTTGTTCTTTGAAAATGGGACATAAACCTCTGAAATGTCAAGAGATAGGGTTTTTGCCAAGGCAACAGAATGCTAAGGACTGCAAGCAAAGATTCTTATTACAAAAAGGTGCTAAATTCTGGAATCGGGTTTAATTATACCTGAGGTATTTCTGACTCTGTGTGTGGGTGGAGGCTCTGCCTCTCTTTCTATTGCTGTTATTATCACATGGGTGTACAGCTTAATTTTTCCCACCATGGGGCTTCTTAGTCGACTTCCCAGTCTCTCCCAGCCAACTACCCCAGGAGGCAGTTTCTGACAAAGCGCTCAACCGCCAACAGAAGTCCCTACCCCCCACCATCCCTATAGCAGTCAAATTATCAGCCTGGAGTAATCATCAGGTTTAATCATTCGTGAGCCAATTGCCAGGATGCTGTGGGGTCAGCATCACATATGCCAGAGGCTGGATCTGTAGAGCATGGATGCTTGCGTTGGCTGGAAGTGCTTTTTTTTTCATGATTTAATTTTATTTATTTATTTATTTTTTAAATTAATTTATTTATTAAGGATTTCTGCCTCCTCCCCGCAACCGCCTCCCATTTCCCTCCCCCTCCCCCGATCAAGTCCCCCTCCCTCATCTGCTCGAAGAGCAATCAGGGTTCCCTGACCTGTGGGAAGCCCAAGGACCGCCCACCTCTATCCAGGTCTCCTAAGGTGAGCATCCAAACTGCCTAGGCTCCCCCAAAGCCAGTACGTGCAGTAGGATCAAAACCCCACTGCGATTGTTCTTGAGTTCTCAGTATTCCTCATTGTCCTCTATGTTCAGCTAGTCCGGATTTATCCCATTTATGTTCATGGCAGCATTGTTTGTAATAGCCAGAACCTGGAAACAACCTAGATGCCCTTCAACGGAAGAATGGATGAAGAAAGTATGGAATATATACATATTAGAGTATTACTCAGCAGTAAAAAACAAGGACTTCTTGAATTTTGCATACAAATGGATGGAAATAGAAAACACTATCCTGAGTGAGGTAAGCCAGACCCAAAAAGAGGAACATGGGATGTACTCACTCATATTTGGTTTCTAGCCATAAATAAAGGACATTGAGCTTATAATGCATGATCCTAGAGAAGCTAACTAAGAAGGTGAACCCAAAGACAAACACATAGGCATCCTCATGAATATTAACCTTCATCAGGCGATGAAAGGAGACAGAGACAGAGGAGCACGGGACAGAAATCTCAAGGTCCAAATCAGGAGCAGAAGGAGACGGAGCAAGAGCAAGGAACTCAGGACCGCGAGGGGTGCACCCACACACTGAGACAATGGGGATGTTCTATGGGGAACTCACCACGGCCAGCTGGCCTGGGTCTGAAAGAGCATGGAGGTGCCTTTTGTGTTGACTGTGGGAGTGGAAAGACATGGGGAATGTGGGTTGCACCTCGCCCTGTCTAATGGGACCCCTCTTGATGGATCTGCTTTTCTTTCAGAGATGCTCGCATTTTCCTTTCATGCTGTGTATGGTGTGAGTCATCTCTCAACTTCGGCCCGTCTCCATTTGTTTAGCAGGCTGCCTCTGAATAATTTACCGTAGAGCACTTCGCCATGTTTCTGGAGGCCATCAGGCGCTCCACTGATGGAGTTGTTTTGTTTATCAGTACATCCAGCAGTGCTCAGTGCTGGGGTGAGGGTGTGTGTGTGTGTGTGTGTGATGGAAAACAAAGGCCACATTTTGTTGTTCTTGTAACCTTGAACCTCATTAAGGAAAAGCCCAATGGCCTTAGTGTGAAAGCAGCACTGTGGTCCAGTACAGTCTCTGCTGTCTGTCACCTCAGCAGCCTCATGCTTATCCTATTCCTGCTGTATTGACCTTCATGCTATTTCCATTGGGTTTTTCATGCTGCTTAATAAATAACTATAAGTCTAGTATTTCACAGTGATACCCATTTATTAGTATCTTACTGTTTTGCAGGTTGGAAGCACAAGCAGATGAACTGTGTTCTCTGGTTAGAGTCTGCCAGGGCTGAAATTCAGCTGGCATCCGGGCTGGGTGTCATATCTGGATGTTCTGGGGAAACCCGAGTCTTGAATTTATGCAGGCCATTTTCAGAATTCAGTTCCCTTCAGTTGGAGGAATGAGTTTCAGTGCAGGCTATCACTTGAGAGCTTCTCTCAGCTCCTAGAGACCTGCCAGATTCCTTAGCATCCTCCATCTTCAAGTTAACAAGGGTGTGTTGTATTTTCCTCTGACTTCTGTTGTTTTTACAGGGTCCACATCATTAGGCTAGGGCCATCTTGGGACTCTTATTAAGCCCCCCCCCCTACTTTTTTAAGATAGACTCTTGCTATGTGGTACAGGTTAGCCTCAATCCATCAATCCCTTGTTTTTAGCTTCCTGAGCACTTGGATTGCTGTGTGTTCTACCATGTACAGTTCGTTAGTAATCTTGACTACAGATGAAATTTTTAGTTGGTTTATGTACTCACGGAATTAATAATCAGGACCTGGAGATTAGGAGACTTCTCTTAGAATTCTGCCTTCTGTACTGTTCTTCTAACATGCTCCCATTGGCCCAGCCGTAGGACCCTGCAGGTGATCTCCCTTCCATTTGGAGCTTCTCCCTCTTTGGTCACATGGTTTGCTATCTGACTTTTTTCATGTCTCTGCCTGAAGGTTGCCTCAGTTTCGAGACCTTCAAAGTAATTATTTCCTTGTTAATAAGGTTCTTATTCTGCCTTTTCCTTCACAATGTCCAGGAGAGATTGCAAATTATGTAAGTGGGTCTTGAGGATTAAACCTGGGGCCTTGTATATATCAGGCAAGCATTTTTTTTTTTTAACCACCGAGCCTCTTTTACTTTTTTATTTTGAGTTAAGTCCCCATAACCTCATCTAGGCCTGGCCTCTAATTCTGTTTTGCAGTCAAGTTTGGTGTTGAGCACCCTCTGACTTTGCCTCAGCCTCCTGAGCAGTAAGATTATAGATACTATATAAGAGCTATATATGACTCTGTGTGTCATCAGGCTTGGCTTGCAACTTTTGTTTATTATTTCTTTCTTCCCTGGAACCAAGGTATCCTGAGGATGGAGTCTTGCCTGCCGTTTTCACAGCTGCACCATCAGCTTCTGAGATAACTCCCGCACATCTCAGGATGAGGACTACATCTGCAAACAAGCGAGTTTATAAATAAACCTTGTTTTCTTCCTCTTCTCTTCAACTAAGAGGTTCCTGAAGTTTTACATTCTTATGAAACCATCCCTGCTTTCTCATTTCTAACTGTATATCTTATAAGTTTTCTTTTTAATTTTGTATACATTCATCATTAAAATGGATTTAAATCCCTTCCCCATATCTCTTTCCTCCTTCCAGCTCCTCCCAGACCTCCTCCCTCCAACTCTTTCATGCCTATCCACTCTCAAATTGATAGTCTCTCTTTGTCAAGGCCCATGAGAGTTACAACAGGTGACAACAACCTGAAGAGGGATTATCTGATGGAGGTTAACCCTGCCCGGGCAAGGCCTGCAGGCCCATTGACTCTGGAAGCTGTTGTTCACTTTTCTAAAGCAGCTTGGTATCTCCCCAATACCTGCAATGTAATGTGTAATCTCATGGGATGTGTTATGTAATCTCATGACTGCATCTCAATCTTAGGGGCACATACATCTGTGGATGGCCAGGAAGATGCCTTTTTGTTTAGATACCCAGTTTTAATATATAGAATATATACTGGGACGTGCTTCATAACTGGATCTAATTGTACCATAAGGACACCTGGGCACTTAAAGGTCTGTTTTGTTCTTTTGCTCAGACTACCTTCACACAATTAGCTTACCTTTACCTCAGAGCAAATTCAGACTAGACTTGCTGTAGGAAGTCATATAGCTAGTGGTTTCCCGCCCACTGGGGCGTGGCCTCTTATACTATATATGCCGATGTAGAGCATGCAGTCTCTTTTCGGCCTCTCTGTTCCAGATGCAGGATTTGTTTTCTGATCTCCATTCAAACAGGGGATTCTGATGTGTGAGTCTACCACTAAATAAATAACCATCTAGTTCTCAATTCTGAGCTAGTGTAGGATTTCTTTTAAAAGTGTCAATCCACATAGGCTATAGGATTTTTGTAAATAGATCGTAAGTTTAAAACCTTACAGCTATGCACAAGGTCAGAGTTGCAGATGTCCAATCAAGGTTACTACACAATGCACCAGAGGAAAAGCATGCCAATTCTTTGCTTGCCGCTTTGTTAACAAAAGACCTATGTCTCAAAGCTTATCTCACTGAGCGCTATACCTTCCACCCTCTGGTCACAGTCTTTGGTCTTAGTCCTGTGACCTTGGACCCTTGTGTTGCCATGGTAAGTGGCTCAGCTCCTTTTTTGCCTGCTCTAGGAATGTGTTTTTGACCAATGAGAGGTAACTCTTGTATTTTCTTTATTGCTTTAAGACTCTTGGGGGAAACAGATTTTTTTTTTAAGCTAAGAGAAGAAGAAGCTAAGAGAATTGGGATAGAAGCAGAACAATAAAGAAAACGGATGTGAAAATATACAGAGTGAGAGTTTATTCATTTGCCCTCAGATAGTCAGAGGAAAAAAGTCCTTTATCCTTGCTGTAGCGTCCAATTGTGAACCTTGAAGAGTGCCTTGGGTCTGGACCCCAAAGGTGTTAGTTATCTTTTTCTTTGACCACTATTGTAACATATATATGTATTCATATGTATGCACAAATATATAAATATTATCTTCTTAGTCTGTTTCAATGTATATGTATACACACACACACATACATACACACACAAAGCCATATATATGGCTTTATGCATGACCACTTTGTACTAGATAGCCAGTCAGGAGGCTCATCTCAAGGAGAGGCTAATTCTTTCTCTCTCGGTGGTCATTAGTTGCCTTTACTTCTTCATCTATGAGTGGGACCTGTGAAATGTTCCCCCTTCCATGTTTGCATGTCTATTGATATTGCCATTGTTCTGGTCTTGCTTATGTAGCCATTTATAGGAGAGACTGTATCATAGCAGACATCTGGGTATTCTAGCTCTTACAATCCTTCCATCTCCTCTTCTGTGATGTACTTTGAGCCATAGATGTAAGAGCTGTGATGTAGACATATCCATTGGTACTGGGCTCCCCACGATCCATTGATTTCTGCATTGTGTCCAACTGTGGTTTTCTACAACAAAAAGTCCAGTACCAGGCACAAGAAACCTCCTTTCAAATGATTGGTCACAGAAGTTTGCTATAAAGAGAAGCTTTTTTGATGAGAAGTGGTAACTACACTTATCTGTGATATAAGGATAAGGTTTAGAATGTAGTAAAGAATTAGGCCAGTCAAGCAAAGTATCTGTAGTAGATTTTTTCCCCCAGGTCTATGACTTCACCAGCCTCAGGAAGTTGGTAGGTTTTTCTAGTATCAGACATGGGTTTCCTCCTGTTGAGTGAGCCTTAAGTCTAATTAGACAGCTGCTACCAGCAACATATGAATGCCACTTATTGCACCTTTAAGGACATTTTGCTAAGCTGATTATTGTTAAGGTTCATAGTTGCTGTAGTTGGGTAGGGCTATTAATTGCTTCTCTTCCAGGCAGCTTGCCAGTATTTTCTGCTACCATGAAAGCTAGACCACAGGAAGGAGGCTTTCAGGATAGATCCAGTTTGACCAATCAGTGTCCTGAGTCCTAAGTATGTAGTGTCTTGGGAAACAGAGGCTTATCTTCAATCTCTGAGAGGCAGCCAAAGGCAATAGCAATAGCCTACGTTTGTTTTATGGTTCACTTGGACTTCTGTGACCAATCATTTGAAAGGAGATTACTTGTGCCTGGTACTGGAGTTTTTGTTAGCCTATGGTTCTTGTAGGGAACATTGTCAGCCCAAGAGGCATGTATAGAAATGCACACACAGATACAGATACATACACATTTGCATATATGCACATATTTGTATATATGCATACTGCACACATACATGTGATAATATATCTCACAATATTTGTATATATACATATTGCATACATACATGTGATAATATATCTCACAATATGTATATGATAATATATACATATATGTATTTCATATAATTTTAGGTGAATATAAGATAATATGATTCTTGGAGGCTTTATGAAATAACCTTGTTTGTTATTTGTTCCTCATTCCTCTTCCTTTTGTAGTGTCTTATGTTGAGGACCAGTCCGGACATAAATCATTTCTCATACCAGAGTGGAGGTGTAGGAATAAAAACATCACTCACATGACAATATCAGGAGGGAGTTTTAGTGATCCTTCATGAAGTCCTGAATTCACAGCCTGAAATTACCTGCATTCATTTTCCAAACAGCTTTTATATCAAAACATAAACTGAGGGGGAAATTCATTGGCATTTTCTTTCTAGGTAGTAGGGGGGATGACTTAGGTCACGTCTTGCCTATCTATGCCCATTTTGTCATGTAGACTCAAAAACACCTCTTCCCTAGGCGACCTCCTAAATTACAATAGAAGGAGCAGAACAACATTAACATATCCTGACCATTTGTTTAGGATGGCATCAGGTTGTTTCACTATCAATAGGCTTAGGCGACCACCTTCTGTGTGGCAGGTACAAACTGTGCCTTGTAGGTCACTAAGAAATCTCTGATGACCAGACAATGTAGGATTTCGGGTCTGTATAATGCGGCCACTACAGTCTTACACATTTGTCCCTTCTCCACCTTGTGATGACATGAAACTCTATCGTAGGGTGGAGATACCACCAGGATGTTTGCTTGTAGCTTTCAGTGGGATGACTGACTTTTGGAAACTAGGAATCTTCCTCCTTGGACTGTAGAATGCATCCCTCTGGGCAAACAACTGTCATCTCTGTGAGATCAGCTGTGCCTGCTTTTGAGAGTCCATAAAGACAGGGTCTATTGACTGTTCACATTCTATCGTACATGCAAGGGTTGAGGAAATCTGTTAGTCACTCACCTAGGTTTCCTACCATTCCTCCTAGTCATTTGTTTGCAATTCTACCCAAATTGCCTGTGGCCAGTGTAAATTTGGGAGGAGCTAGAATATATAGGCTAGAGAAGATTAACTGAATAGGGGGCTTTATCTATACAGCCATGCAGGAGCTTCCCCCATGCAGGCCTCCTAGTTTGCCTGCCAGAGTGTCACTTGTACCCTTGCCAGTACCCCTTACTCATGCTCTGTAAGTAAGCCTAATAAAACCTATTGGTCCCTAAGGGTGAACTTTGGTTGGATGATATTTTGATTTGTTGTAAGAACTTTTAGATATTTATGTATTTTCACAACACCTTCTTTCCCAATAGCTTCTGCAGATTCTTGATTTCCAATGTTCTTAGGATGATTGCTGTGGTCTCTTTAATTCATATATTGAAACCAACTTCCACTATGGTTATTCCAAAGAAGGATCTTTGGGATGTAGATCAGGTGAGATGAGATCACAGGACAGCTTCTGATCTAGTAGGATTAGTTCTAGAAGAGATATCCGAAGCCCCACTTCTCCATGCATGTGGCTGGAAAGGCTAGGTAAGCTTATTGTGAAAGCAAAGCAATCCAGAGCCCAAGTTATAGCATCCCCAAGACACTTGTTCTGCTAGCATCTAGATCTTGGACTCCAAAAACTTTGAGTAATTAATTGTCGCTGTCTAAACACTTTGGTTCTTTGTTATAGGAGTTTGAGCAGACTAGGAATTTCATTAGTCTAAAATTGTTATCACTTTTTATATAGATTCCAATCCTCTTGAACTTGAGTCCCACTGTTATGACTTCTTTTAACCTTAGTTTTATGTCAACTTGACACAAGATAAAGTCTTCTGAGAGGAGGGGACCTCAGTTAGGTATATATCTTCATAAGACTGGTTATAGGCAAGCCATTAGGGCAATTTCTTAATTAGTAATTTATGGGGGAGTGCCCAGGTTATTGTGGGTGGTACCATCCCTGGCCTGGTAGTTCTGGGTTCTATAAGAAAGCCAGCTAGGAAAGTCATGAGGAGCAAGCCAGTAAGCAGCACCTATCCATGACCTCTGCATCAGCTACTGTCTCCAGGTTCCTGTCCTGTTTGAGTTCCTATCCTGACTTTCTTTGATGATGAATAGGGATATGGAGCATAAAACTAAATAAACCATTTCCTTTCCATGTTGATTTGATCATGGTGTTTCATCACAACAATAGTAACCCTAATTAAGAGAAAAATTGGCACCAGAATAGTAGGATATTTCTGTGACAGACTTGACCATGATTTTGAGAGGATTGTGGAAGGACTTTGAACTTTGGGCAAGAATAGCCATTGAATGTTCCAAGCTTGGTGAGCTGTTCTGTGGGAATTTGAAAGCAAAACGTGTTAGGAGAAATGCAGATGATGGAGGCCTGGGTTGTAAAGTCCCAGAGAAAAGTCTGAGAGTCATTTTAAGACGATTGGGGCCATTGCATATTTGCTAGTTTGAATTAAGATTCTTTCATTCTGATTAGCTAGGACTGCAGAGTCAGCCATGATTAATGAGAGGCCAGCACCACTGAAGTGAAACCTTTGCATTACTATGGCAACTGATGCTGGTTAGCTGGAGCTACGCTATTAATGGTGATTAAGAAGAGACAAGAGTCACTGAGGTGAAGTCATCTGGGAAGTGTTTCCTCAAAGTCCACACACAGAAACTGTGTTACCGAGACAGTCAAGACTGTACCTCCCCCATGGCAGCAGTGTAAGAGTCACCCAGGTGGTACTGATTTTGAAAACATGAAGAGATCATGGTGAGTAGTTGACCTTGGCATTGTGAGAGGCCAGCAGAGGCCATTGGTGAAGGTAGCTTTGAAGGCCGCAGGATTGAAAGGGTCATGCAGAGAGAAGTTGAGGCTTGGCACCATGGAGGAGTCCAGGAGATGCTATGGGTGAAAGCGCAGCCCAGTGGCAGCAGAAGACACCAGAGTTTTGGAGATGCCAGGACCATGGGACAACCTCCAAGAACAGCAGTGTGGCGTGTGCCTAGAAGACAAGATGTGTGCTGCGGAGGATGGAGCCAGAGAAATGACCCAAACTGTTTGGAGGAGCCTCGAAGATCATGAGCCATTCCCAGATATTGGACACTGAGTAATTTATGGTTTTGTTTTTATCTTTGTGACTATGCACTGGTACTTCTCTCTTAAGGTAAGAAAGTATTTAACTTATTTTTGATATTGCAGGAGTCCACAGTTAAGGGACTAATGTAGCAAGGAGCCGCTTGTTTGTCCCGGCTGCCCAGAACCGAAATAACCACACAGAAACTGTATTAATTAAATCACTGCTTGGCCCATTAGCTCTAGCTTCTTATTGGCTAACTCTTACATATTAGTTTAACCCCTTTCTATTAATCTGTGTATGGCCACGAGGCTGAGGCTTACTGGGTAAAATTTCCAGCATCTGTCTCTGGTGGCTCCATTGTGGGTAGTGTCATTCCTGGGCTGGTGATCTTGGGTTTTGTAGGAAAGCAGGCTGAAGAAGCCATGGGGAGAAAGTCACTAAGCAGCACCCCTCCATGACCTCTGCATGAACTCCTGCCTCCTAGTTCCTGTCCTGTTTGAGTTTCTTCCCTGACTTCCTTTGATGAGCAGCAGTGATGTGGAGGTATAAGTCAAACAAACCCTTTCCTCCCCATGCTGCTTTGGTCATGGTGTTTCTTCACAGCCACAGTAATCCTAATTAAAACATGTGGTTAGGCCTTTATCACGTGAGTTTGGGAGGGTCCAGTTCTACTAGAGAATCTTGCTCTTTATGTGAACTGGAGGCTTTGGAGGTAAAAGGGCTGGGTGAAGCATGTGGTAATTGTATGACTATTTTCAACATCTTAACCTTTATGTGAGAAAGAGGCCAATGAGAACCATAACTCTGGAACTTACTTTTGATAATGTGGCATTCTCATGTTCAGATGGTAGTGACTGGACGAATTGTCTTGGGGGCTGCATGTTACTGGCAGTAGAAGGTCACTGTCTCCACCAGGTGTTCTTCACATCTTACTCAAAGCACTGAAATAAACGTACAGAAATGTGCAAAGTAGAAAGCAAATTTTGTTCAAAGCAAAGTCAGTATGAAATACACTGTCAGGCGTGTCAGGAGGCCATGTGAGTGCAGGTACACAAGGGCCTGGTTCATTCTATGGGTTCAAGAAAAATGGGGTGAGGAGGAGGGGGCAGGAAACCTAAGGGCATAGTTTGGGTGGCTCTCAATTTTGATCGGCAAACTTGGATTATGATACCATAGGTCTTTGCTCTCTGTGAATGTTCCTTCCCATAACGAATCTGATTTTAATCACATATACACCCAGTTTTGCTCAGGCAAAAGATGGTTGTTGGGGAATATCCTAAAAGTTTGCTTGAGAATATAGTTTTGCATTATTGTGCCTGCCTTACACACTCAGACCTAGTTTAGGCGTGATAAGCTTTCCTACCTTTGTTCCTGAATATAAGCAGAGCATGACAGAATAGAACATAGATTCGATGGTGAGGAGAAACATTCCATTATTCAGGAAGGGGTGTTGATGCAGGTATGGGAGGATCCTAGGTTGCTAACAGGTTGCTAGGTGCAATCAGTGTTCAGGGAGGAAGTATGGACATAGTATTTACAAATAAGTGCCTCAGGCTGCTAAGTGATTTATTAGAAGAGAGATATGTATAGCATCCAAGCAAAGTGGAGCTCCAGGTTGCTAAACTATTCCCTATGCTGCCTACTTCAGGGCTTGTATTCTAATTTGCTATAGTCTTTACCTCTTCCTATACTTTATCTTTAAGTCAAATCTCAGCGCGAGGCATTAGACTCTGCTTCATTCATACTAGGTACACGTCTATCACTGAGTTATATTCTCAGACCTGTGCTGACATTTTGATGTAAAAAAGTATACTTGTCTTTATCCTTGTTTTATCAAAGGTTGGGAAATTATGGTAGATAATTGCCTCATTGTTTTCCATCACCAGCTTGGCCTTTGTAGAGATTCTGAATTCTGTAACTTCTGCTTAGTCTATAAGTTTTTGAAGCTAGACATATGCCTGCTCTTTTCACTGTTGGGTTCTGGGTGCCTGGAGCAAGTGTGGAGATCAACGAATCAACATTTATTGAGTTAATCAATGTCTGCTGTCTTAGGTTCTATTGCTGTGATAAAGATCATGACCAAAAGCAACTTGGGGAGAAAAGAGTTTATTTTCTCTTACAGCTTACAGAACATCATTGAGGAAGTCATGGCAGGAAAGTAGAAGCAGGAACTGTAGCAGAGACCATGGAGGAATGCTCCTTATTGGTTTGCTCTTCATGACTAGTTAAGCCTGCTTTCTTATAGAACCTGCCTATGAATGACACTTCCTACAGTGGGTTAGGCCCTCCCACTTCAATAATTAGTCAGGAAAATGCCCTACTTGTATATAGTCAATCCGGATGGAGGCATTTTTTTCAATTGAGGTTCCTCTTTCCAGACAACACCAGCTTGTGTTAAATTGACAAACAAACAAACAAACAAAAACAAAGCATAAACCAACCCACCAGGACATCTGGTATCTAAAATCTGTGCAGTTCATACAGCACTTAGTGACACTGGGTGTTTCTGATGTGTTTGTTAAGTGTGGCAGTCTTACAAAGTCTTAATGTATTGTATTGTAAATTAGTTTCTTTCAATCCTGAGACCATATCTGTATTTACTTTCTAGGACTGCTGTAAAAAGTTGATGGAAATTTGGAGACTTGAACCATTATTGTCTCACAGTTTCACAGGGTGGAAATCTAAAACCAAGTTGCTGGCAAGGTTGCCTCTGAAGGCTCTGTGACTGTGGTCTAGGTTGAGTCTTGCATGTCTTCCAAGAGCCATGTGGTAAAGGTTTAGTTTAGCATGACTCGAGAGTGGTGGAGTAGGTAAGACGTGAGAGAAGGCCTCCAAACACTGAAGGTATGTGCTTGAAGAAGACCATGGAGCTTGTCCTTTGGTTTCCTCTTTTTCACTTCCCGGGCATGAGGTAAACACATTTTTATTGCCGCAGTTCCTGTTATGATGTATTGTCTCATGTTTGGATGAGAAATGTCCCCCCATATTCTCAGGCAGTTGACACTTGGTTCCCATTTGGCGTCACTGTTTGAGCAGGTTTAGCAGGTATGGCCTTATTGGAGGACATATATGACTAAAGGCGGGCTTTAGAGTTTAAGACTCTACCTCAATTCCAGTTTTCTCTCTCTGCTTTATGCTTGTGGTTCAAGATGCAAGCTATAGGGTTGTAGAGATGGCACAGTGGTTAAGAGTTGTTCTTCCAGAGGTCCTGAGTTCAAGTCCCAGCATTCACATGGTGACTACCATCTATAATGGGATCTGATGCCCTCTTCTGGCAGGTTATACATGCAGATAAGAGCATCACATACATAATAAATAAAAATTTTAAAAGTGATATAAACTCTCTGCTTTCTGCTCCTGACACCACGCCCGCCATGCTGACAGGCCTTTCTTCTACCATGATGAACTTTTAATTTCTGGAACCATAACTCCAAATAAACCCTTCCTTCTATAAATTGCCTTGGTCATGGTGTTTTAGAAACAGAAAAGTGATGAATGTAAGTTCCAAACCAAAGAGTCAAGTGACAGGGCTGATACTCTCTCTGTTTTTAAGTTACCTCAGGTGTTTTGAAAGCTCACCATTGCTCCTCCAATTCAAATGACAGCTTGTTAGCTTAAAGTGTTATTTGGCTTATAGCAGCATCCTTCCATTTTCATATGGACCATCCCTGACCCTTTCCTTTTCCTTTCCTCTTTTTTTTTTCTATTCCCCATAAAGATACAGGTAATTGGCTTAAGGTGCACATATGTAATCCAAGATGACCTCATTTGGAAAGGAATCTAATAAATACAATGTGATATCAATACTATCTTATACAGTGGTTTAGTGTTAGACATTATATGGGGGAGAGGTTCTGAGCAAGTGTATACAATCTTTTCTTCTGGGAGGGAAAATAAGTATATGCAGAAGCCATATGTAGTGACTTTGATAGCTAGCACTTAGAGAGCTCACAGAATACCATAACATTCCAAAGGAGAAAGATATAAAAAGATAAGGGATAGTACTGGAGGACATATGCCTGGAAGGATAAGTTGAAATATTGGGGGTGGGAAGCCTTGCTCAGGGAGAAAATGTATGATAAGCCCAGAGGTGGGGGTAAATCCCTACGGAAAACAGTTCCCCCCTTTTTGATGAAATATCCATTTTTGTATTCTCCAGAATGACTTTGTACACAGTAGGTGCTTACCAAGCATCCTGTTATCTAGAAGAAGCACTCAGTCAATCTTCAGTGCCACCCAGGGTCTATACCATTGATACATTTATAGTGTTCTTAAAAATTCCAGTTCATGATAGACAGAAAAATGCAAGTATCAGTAAGTCAGTGACATTGATACCCACCTGAAGGTGACATTTGCTCTTCAGCCTGGAGGTTAGCACTTCAGTCTCATCGGTACGTAGCTCAGCCCCAGGATCTGGTGTTTGCACATTCTAATATCAGACACGGCGGCTGCTAGTCACGCACTGATTCATCTGGAGCTCAGTGGTTTTTCCCCTTATTTCCAAATTTGATTAATGCTCCTGTCTTCATTTGCCCTGCTGGTGGCAAAGTGTAATGCCACATATTACACCCACCAGTGGGTTTGCTGAAATTGTGGAGCTCAAAAGAAATTTCCTAAGAGAGGCACTAGCTCACGATACGAAGGTGGCACTGCCTTGCAAGGGCAGACATGAGGGAAAGACCGTTGCTCCTTGGGCTAAAGGCATAATAAAGTTTAACTTAGCTTTTTCCTCTTTTTATTTATTCTTCTCTCATTCAATACAACCCAATCACAGTTTTCCTTCCCTTTACTCCCACCCCCTACTTCCTTCTCCCCCAGGTCCACTGTTCTTCTGTTTCCCTTCAGAAAAGAGCAGGCTTCCCAGGGACACCAATTGAACTCAGCATAACAAGATATAACAAGATTAGGCACAAACCTTCATATCAATGCTGGAAGAGGCAACCAAGGAAGAGGAAAGGGTCCCAGAAGCAGGCAAAAGAGTCAGAGACAGCTCCCACCCCCACTGTTAGGAGTCCCACAAGAACACCAAGCTGCACAGCCATAACATATATGCAGAGGACCTGGGTAAGTCTCGTACAGGCTCGGTGTTTTTGTTGCTTCAGTCTCTGTGAGCCCCTATAAGTCCCGCTTAGTTGATTCTGTGGGCCATGTTCTTCTCTTGGTTTCCTTGAGCCCTCTGGCTCCTACAATCCTTGCTTTCCCTCTTCTGTGGGGTTTCCTGAGCTCCTCCTAATGTTTGGCTGTAGATCTCTGCATCTGCTCCCATCAGCTATCAGAGGAGGAAGGCTCTTTGATGATGACTGGGCTAACCACTGATCTATGAGGATAGTGGAATATCATTAGAAATCATTTCATTGACTCCCCCCCACCTTTTCTGTCCTGTTTGGTTCTATCCTAGGTCTTTGGACTGTCCTGGCTCTGGTTCCAGGCAGTGTCACGCGTGGGCTCCCTCTTGTGGTCTCAAGTTGGACCAGTCATTGCTTGTCTATTCCTGCAAGTTTGATATCACCATTACTCCCGGCACATCCACATCACCCCCCACCACAACTGCCCCAGTTCCAGTCATCTCTCCTCATACTCTCCCTGTAGCCCTCCCTACCCCATCTGATCCTCTTCTCCTCTCCAACAACCCCTAGTCCACCCACAAAGTTTACTCTGTTTCCCCTTCACAGGGAGAGTCATGCATCCCCACACCAGCCCTTCTTGTTACCTAACCTTTCTGGGTCTGTAGATTGCAGCTTGATTATCCTTTACATAACAGCTAACATATACTCATAAGTGAGTGCATATCATGTTTGTCTTTCTGTGTTTTAGGATGATTTTTTTCTAGTTTCATCCATTTGCCTGCAAATTTCATGATAACCATCTCTTTAAAAATAGCTTAGCAATACTCCATTGATTAAATGTACCACATTTTCTTTGTGTTTGAGGGACATCCAGGTTGTTTCTAGTTTCTGGCTATTATAAATAAAGGCACAATAAACATAGTTGAGTAAGTGTCCTTGTGCTAGGATGGATTTTTCTTTGAGTATATGCCTGAGTGGTATAGCTAGGTCTTTAGGTAGATCGATTCCCAGTTTTCTGAGGAACTGCCATATTGATTTCCAAAGTGGCCATACAAGTTTACACTCTCACCAGCAATGGAGGAGTATTTCCCTTGTCCCACATTCTTGCCAATAGACACTGTCACTTGTGTTATTGATCTTAGACATTCTCACAGGTATAAGATGGAATCTCAAAGTATTTTTGATTTGCATTTCCCTGATGGCTAAGGATGTTGAACATTTTTTCTTTTTTTAAAAAAATGTATTTGTTTATTTATATAGCATCCTGGCTGTAGTTTCTCTTCCTTCTCTCTTTCCAATCACCATCCCATCCCCCCTCTGTCCCCATCCCTTAACCCACTCTGCCTCTATTTCTGTTTAGGGAAGAGCAGGTCTCTCATAAGTATCAACAAAACATGGTATATCCAGCTGTGGAAAGACTACGCACCTCCCTGTGTATTAAAGTTGGGCAAGGTGACCCAGTCTAAGGATTCCAAAAGCCAGTAAAAGAGATAGCCCTTGCTCCCACTGTTAGGAGCCCCATAAGAGGACCAAGTTACACAACTGTCACATGTATGCAGAGTGCCTAAATCAGTCCTATGCAGGCTCCATAGTTGTCATTTCAGTCTCTGTGAGTCCCTATGAGCCCAGGTTAGTTGAATCTGTGAGTTTTCTTGTGTCTTGACCCTCTGGCTCCTACAATCCTTTCATCTCCTCTTCTGCAAGATTCCCCAAACTCTGCCTAATGTTGGGCTGTGAATCTGCATCTGTTTCCATCAACTTGTGGATGAAAGCTCTCTAATGACAAACAAGCTAGACACAAATCTCATCACAGGAGATGGCCAGTTCAGGGTCCAAATCCATTATTGCTAGGTATTTTAGCTGGGGTCATCCCTGTAGATTCCTGGGACATCTTGTGCCAAGTTTTTACCTGACTCTAAAATGCACCCCCTTTCCAGTAGCCTCTTTCAGTATTCTTCTCCATCGCCCCCCCACCTGATAGTTCATGTTCCCACCCCACCCACCCTCAATTCACTCATGAAATCTCTTCTATTTCCTCTTCCCAGTGAGATCTGGGCATCTCCTTGTTACCTAGTCTCTCTGGGTCTGTGGATTCTAGCATAGTTATCCTTTATTTTATAACCAATATCCACTTATGAGTGAGTACATACTATGTTTTTCTTTCTTGACCTGGGTTACTTTACTCAGGATGGTTTTTCTAGTTCTGTCCATTTGTATCCATCTTTCCTTGTGTTCTTGTTTTTAACCCAGGAGTAATACTCCATTGTGTAAATCTGCCACATTTTCTTTATTCATTCCTAGACTGAGGGTCATCTAGGTTCATGTTTCCAGGTTCTGGCTGTTACCAATAAAGCTGCTATGAACATAGTTGAACAAGTGTCCTTGTGGATGATTGAGCATCCTGTGAGGATATGCTTAGGAGTGGTATAGTTGGATCTTGTGGTAGATTCCCAGTTTTCTGAGAAATTTTCTTCCAAAGTGGCTGTACAAGCTTGCATTCCCACCAACAATGGAGAAGTGTTTCCTTTGCTCTGCATCCTTGCCAGCACGAGCCGTTGCTTGTGTTTTTTTGAACTTAGCCCTTCTAACAGGTAATGAGGGAATTTTCTTTTCTAATCCAATCTTTTTGTTGTTCTGTAAGCTTCTTGTATGAAGTAGGCATGTCCTTATTTAGGTTGAGAAATTTTTCTTTATGATTTTGTTAAACATATTCTCTGGATTTTTGAGCTGAGTTTTTTCTCTTTCTTCTATTCCTATTATTCGTATGTTTGGTTTTCATAGTGTTTCAGATTTCCTGGATGTTTTGTTTTAGAAATTTCTTAGATTTAACATTTTCTTTGACTTATGAATCTATTTCCTCTGTTGTGTCTTCAATATCTGAGAGTCTCTCTTCCATCTCTTGTATTCTGTTGGTGATGCTTATATCTGTAGATCCTGTTTGCTTACTCATATTTTCCCTTTCCAGGATTTCCTCTGTTTGCATTTTCTTTATTGCTTCTATTTCCATTTTCATGACTTGAACAATTTCTGTCATCTGTTTGTTTTATTTCTTGGCTTTCTTTTAGGGATTTTATGATTTCTTCCAAGTTTTTGTTTACCTTTTCCTCAATGTCTTCAAGGGATTTTTTTCCATATCCTTTTTAAGGACCTCTATTATTTTTATAAAGTCATTTTAAAGTTTATTTTCTTGTGTTTCAGCTATGTTGGATGTTGTATGATAACTGGGCTCTATTGATGCCATATTGTACTTTCTTTTGTTTATTGTGTTCTTATACTGGCATTTAGGCATCTGGATTTTGATGATTATAGGTCATGTATTTATTCCTGTATTTATCTTTGTTGGGTGGTTATTTTGTTCCTTGGTTTTTCTTTCTTTGGTCTTCTGACATAAATAACCAAGGGTTCTGGTAACTAGCATGTCTTTAGGTCTAGTATGGTTTCCCCTCTGGGATTTGGGGGGCTAGGGGCTAGGGGGCCCCTGTATCCTGTTTGGCCTCTGGTGAACATTTTAAAAGTGTTTATTAGCCATTTCCATTTCTACTTTTGAGAATTCTCTGTTTACATCTGTACCCCATTTTTGAATGTGATTATTTAGTTTGTTGATGTCTAGTTTCTCAAGTTCTTTATGTATTTTGGATATTATCCCTTTATTGGATGTGGAGTTAGTAAAATCTTCTTCCATTCTGTAGGCAGTTGTTTCGTCCTACTGATGATATCCTTTGTCTTACAGAAGATTTTTAGTTTCATCTGGTCCCATTTATTAATTGGTGATCTTAATGCCTGTATGATCAGTGATCTGTTTGGGAAGTTGTCTCCTATGCCAATGCATTCAAAGCTATTTCTTACTTTCTCTTATCCCAGGTTCAGTGTGTCTGAAAAATAAGGTATTACCTAGTCTTAGCAGGAACCAAAAGAGTCATCTGAGAGATACATATTTTCAGTACATTCTGACTACCCCTGTTGAAAAATAATAATTTTGACTTTTGGTATATTTGTTAAGAGAAATTAATTTCTACTATGGTTTGGGTATGAAATATACCCCAAAGATTCAAATGTTGAAAGCTTGATCTCAAACATAGAGAAGGCTTGATCATGAAGGCTTTAACCTTATGAGTGGGTCATTCCACCAATATAGTCAGAACTGAACATTCTGTAGGTGGGCCTGGCTAGAGGAAGGAGGTCTCAGGAGGCTTTATCTTGCCCTGAACTCCTTTTCTCTTCTGTTTCTCTGCCAAGAAGTGAACTGATCTCCTCCAACATTTGCTCCCTACCACATTATGTGCTCAAAAACATTGGAGTCAAATGATTACAGCCTGAAACTCTGAGGGAAAAGATTCCCTCTTTTAAGTCGTCTATCTCAGGCATTTTTGCTATAATGTCAAAAGGTTAGTAATTTTTGTCTACATATGGACTCATTGGTATTAGTGAACTTTCAAAATGTAGACATTTTAATGAGGTTGTGTGATGTGGGAGGATCTTCTGTTTTGTGTTGATTTCATTGGTTAATAAAGAAACTGCCTTGGCCATTTGATAGGCCAGCCCTTAGGTGGGTGAAGTAGACAGAACAGAATCCTGGGAAGAAGGGAAGTGGGTCAGATGCGATGGAGCCAGCCACCAGGTCAGACATGCTGAATCTTTCCCAGTAAGCTACCACCTCGTGGTACTGCACAGATTATTAGAAAGGGGTTAGTCAAGATGTGAGAGTTAGCGATTAAGAGGCTGAAACTAATGGGCCAGGCAGCATTTAAAAGAATAAAGTTTCTGTGTAGTTATTTCGGGTATAAAGCTAACCATGTGGGAGCCGGGCAGGACGAAAAGCAGGCCTGTTTGCCTAATCACTACAGTTGTGGATTTGGTAACTTGTTCCTTTGAACTTGATACAGGTTCAGCTCACTAGCATTTGCATAGAATCTAAGAGCCTCTTGGTTGGTTGGAACTCAGAAGTCAAGTGGAAATTCCTTTATTTTGTGGGTAGGGTATGAGCCAATAGCCTCACACACTCAGAAAGTCATCTAATGCCGCTAATGTAAGTGTTGCACCCCATCTCTTTATGTGTCTACATCACCTGGCCTGGCAGTTAATTGGTTTTTATTCAAGCAATCTAGTGATGGGCACTTTTCTTCCGAGGAGGAACCTGATTCTATGCAATGACATTTGAATTAGTTTTCCATTTATTCAGTTGCCATCAAGATATGTTTAAAATAGTAACCCTTTTTAAGAAAATGATTAATACATGTGTATTAGTCTATCAGTATAAATGACACAGAGTAAAACATGCTCTTTCCCCACCTCACCCCAGGCATCCTTCTCAGCATATTTTATGTCTATTTCTTCAAGTATTTTTGCCTTTAGCCAAGTGTATGTTTACAGTTTCTCTCCATTCTTCTTTGTTTTTCATTCTCTTTATTCTTCTTCATGTGAGTGTGGACACATGCACACATTCATGCCTTTTCCTTTTTTATTCTTGGACAGTTTCCTACAGTGTATAATAGGCTTTAGTCATTTTCACCCTTTACTATCTTCCATCTTTCCCCATTCTCCCATTGAACCTCTTTTTCCCAACAAGTTCCCCTCCAACTTGTATGTCTCTTTTTTCTGTGTGACCCACTGCATTTAGCTAGAGTGGCTTTCATGAGCATGCTTGGGAGAGTGTTTGCTGGGGCATGGGCAGCTTACCATCAGCTATTCTACTGAAGAAAGTGACACTTTCCTCCCAGCCACCATTACCATCCCTCAAAAATGATGGAGTGTCATGACCCCTTCCCCTTTCCATGATGAAATGTTGCTGAGGACATTCCTATGCAGGTCTTGTGTGGGCAACTACAGTTGTATGAGTTCACAGCCCATCTTGTCCAGAAGAGATTGTTCCATAGCATTTCTTCCTATCCATCAGGTTTTACATTCATTTAAAAATTATTTTATTTCATCTATATATGTTTTTCTTTGGGTTCACCTTATTATTTAGCTTCTCTAGGATCATGAACTATAGCCTCAATGGCATTTGTTTATGGCTAGATTCCACTAATGAGTGAGTACATACCATATTCATGTTTTGGGGTCTGGTTTATCTCACTCAGGATAGTGTTCCATACATTTGCATGCAAAATTCAAGATGTCATTGTTATTTTTACTACTGAGTAGTACTCTAATGTGTATATGTGCCACACATTCTTTATCCATTCTTCCATTGAGGGGCATCTAGGTTGTTTCCAGGTTCTGGCTATTACAAATAATGCTGCTATGAACATAGTTGAACAATGCTTTTGTAGTATGATAGGACATCTCTTGGGTATATTCCCAAGAGTGGTATTGCTGGATCCTGAGGTCGGTTGACTCCCAATTTTCTGAGAAACCTCCACACTGATTTTCAAAGTGGTTACACAAGTTTGCATTCCACCAGCAATGGATGAGTGTTCCGCTTACTACACATTCTCTCCAGCATAGGTTATCATTTGTGTTTTTGATTTTAGACATTCTGACAGGTGTAAGATGGTATTTCAAAGTTGTTTTGATTTGCATTTCCCTGATCACTAAGTAAGTTAAACATGACCTTAAGTATCTTTTGGCCATTTGAAATCTTTCTATTGATAATTCTCTGTTCAGTTTAGTACCCCATTTTTAAATTGGGTTATTTAGAATTTTAATGTCTAGTTTCTTGAGTTCTTTATATATTTTGGAGATCAGACCTTTGTCTGATGGGGTTGGTGAAGATTTTCTCCCATTCAGTAGGTTGCCTTTTTGTCTTAATGACTGTGTTCTTTGCTTTACAGAAGCTTCTCAGTTTCAGGAGGTCCTATTTATTCATTGTTGCTCTTATTGTCTGTGATACTGGGGTTATACGTAGGAAGTAGTCTTTTGTGCCCATGTATTTCAGGCTACTTCCCAATTTCTCTTTTATCAGGTTAAGTGTGGTTGGATTTATATTGAGGTCTTTAATTCACTTGGACTTGAATTTTGTGCATGGTGATAGATATGGATCTATTTTCATTTTTCTACAGGTTGACATCCAGTTATGCCAGCATCATTTGTTAAAGATGCTTTATTTCTTCCCTTATATAATTTTAGTTTCTTTGTCGAAAATCAGGTGTTTATTGGTTTGTGGATTAATATCTGGGTCTTCGATTCAATTCAATTGGTCAACGTCTTTGTTTTTATGCCAATACCAAGCTGTTTTCATTTCTTGGAGCTTGGGGGTGGGGGTGGAGTGGGGGAAGAGAAGGGGAGAAAGAGAGAGGGAAGAAGGGGAGAATTGGGGAGAGCTTGGGGGAATGTGATGGTTGAGATGGAAGAAGGGCTGATATGGGAGCAGGGAAGAAGATATCTTAATTAGGAGATCCATTTTAGGGTTGGAAAGAGGCTTGGCTCTAGAGTGGCTCCCAGGTGTCAACGGGGACCTTCCCTGATAGGTCCTTGGGCAGTAGAGGAGAGGGTGCCTGAACTGGCCTTGGCCCATAGTCACACTGATGTCTATCTTGAATATCACCATAGAACCTTTGTCTGGCAACAGATGGAGATAGAGACAGAGACCCACACCAGAGCTCTGGACTGAGCCCCCAAGGTCCAGTTGAAGAGCAGAAGGAGGGAGAAGATGAGCAAGGGAGTCAGGACTGCGAGGGGTGCATCCATCCACTGAGACAGTGTGACTGATCTAATGGGAGCTCACCAAAGCCAGCTGTACTGGGACTGAATGAGCCTGTGATCAAACTGGACTCTCTGAATGTGGCTGACAATGGGGACTGACTGAGCAGCCAATGATAATGGCACTTAGATTTGTCTCTACTGCTTGTACTGGCTTTTTGGGATTTTAGTCTGTTTGGATGTACACCTTCCTAGGCCTGGATGGAGTGGGGAGGGCCTTGGACTTCCCACAGGGCAGGGTACCCTGCCCTCTCTTAGGACTGGGAGGGAGGAGGGTGAGTGGGGGAGATGGAGGGAAATGGGATGAGGGGAGGAAGTGGAAATTTTGAATAGTATTATTTATAAAGCAATAAAAATTAAAAAATTGTTTTATTTCATGTTCATGGTTATTTTGCTTGCATATAAGTGTATCTGTGTGCCATATGCGTAACATGCCCTTGGAGGACCAGAAAAGAGTTTTGGATTCACTAGAACTGGAGTTAAAGATGGCTGTGAGTTGCCATGTGCACACTAGGACTGAACTTGGGCCCTTTGTAGAGAAACTAATATTCTTAACTGCTGAGCCGTCTCTCCAGTCCCAGGTCTTTCTGCCCTCTCTGATGTTCACTGAGCCCTTGGAGAACATGCTATAGATGTGTCCTTTTATACACACAAATGGGATTGTGCACTTCATGTAGCCCTGCATATTGTTCTTTAAAAGATTTGCCTTAGAGGTCATTCAACATTTGCACATTTATCCTGATGAATCCTTTTGTTGCACATATTCCTGAATACCTATTATGAGGGCCTGGTGTGAGAATATATATACATATATACATACATATATGTGTATATATGTGTGTTTATTTCATGTAGCTGGATGCTCATTAGCAAACAGAGAGTTTCTTTAAAAAAACAGGTATTTTTTTTGGACTTTACTTATTGCTTTCATACATGCTTAACTTTCTCCAATCCCATTTCTTACAATGTCAGCCTCATCATTCAATCAATCAATTTAGCCTCCTTAGAGAAGGTTAAACAAATTCCTCTTCAGGATTTAGGGAGCATTTTACAGACATTTACATTATAAGCATTTAGCTAATTTTAAATCTCCCTAGAATGTTTTAGTGAATTTGTCTTTCTACCTCTACTGGAAAATTATACCATCTCTGTTCCAGGTTCTGCCTCATAACTTTAGAAGCCCAGTGTATTACTGAGTCTCAGTGATGTGAGGTCGGGATGTGGGGGTGCTTCTAGACTTGCTCTTTTAACAGAAATCACAGGAAGTAGGAGGTGATCTGCAGTATAGGTATGAAAAATATTATTAGACTTCAACATCACCTTTTCAGTTTAAAATTTTAAGATACAAATTTTCCTCATTTTATTTTTAATTTAAAATTATTTTTTGAAGAATTCCATACATGAATACTTTATTTACACCACTGTCACTCCCTTCCCCCTCCAGTTCCCCTGGACCCATTCCTTCTCATATTCATTACCTCTGCTTTTTATAAGAAGATATTACCTATATATAATAATGAGTTTCTTTATGGCATTTTGATATATGTACATATAGTATTTTAATCATGTTCACCTCATGACCTTCATGTTTCCTTTCCACTCTAGATAATTCTTTTTTTTTCTAGTTAGTTTCCTTTATATGTTCATATCTGCTTGGGTGTGTGCAAGACTTGATGAATTTCACTAGGGTTGTTTATGTAAGTATGTGAAGGTTTGTTTGCAGGAATGTGGGCACTGGACCAGTGATACACCACTGAACAGAAAATGTCTCTGTTCCCTATCAGCCTTTCCTGTGTCAACATCCTCAGGTAGAAATGTAACTGCATTAGTTGCTCCTGCTCACACGACAGGGGTTTATGGGTCCAATCCTGTACAGATATTGCGCAGATCATTACACGTATGTGCATTCAAGACTGCAGCAGCCACGTCATGCCTGGAAATCAGCACTCCACACTGCTCTCCCTCCCTCTGCCAGCTTTTTCTTTTTGGCTGTTCTTCCTAATTGTTCCCTTAGCTTTGGGGGTGATGATGAATGTCTCATCTATGGCTGGTCATTCAGCAGCCATTTATTCTCAGTGCTTAGACCAGTTAGAAGTCTTTGAAGTCACCTCTGATCAATGCAAAAGGAAGTTTCTCTGGCCAAAGGTGACAGGAGACACTAATCTGTGACTGTAAATAAAGTTATTCAGAGAAACAGTATATCATGTTCTATTCGAAGATAGCAGTCTAATGTTTGGCTGTGGGTCTCTGTATCTGCTCCCATCAGCTTCCAGAGGAAGCTTCTCTGATTGGGTTAGGCACCCATCTATGAGTATAGCAGAATATTATTAGGAATCATTTCATTGACCTTTGTGGGGGTGGAACCCAGGGGAAGAGGAGGTGGAAGGATTGTAGAAGCCAAAGGGGTCAAGGACACTGGGGAACATGGCCCACAGAATCAGCTAAGTAGGGCTCGTAGGGACTGAGGTGACAGTCACAGAGCCTGCATGGATCTGTATTAGGGTCTCTGCATATATGTTGTGTTGTTTAGCTTAGGGTTTTTGTGAGACTCCTAACAGTGAAAGTAGGGGTGTCTCTGACTCTTTTGCTTGCTCTTGGGCTCTTTTCCTCCTACTGGGTTACCTTGTCCAGCCATGATATGAGGGGTGTACCTAGTCTTATTGTATCTTGTTATGCCATGTTTTGTTTATATCCCTGGGAGGCCTGCTTTTTTTAAGGGAAACTGAGGAACAGTGGGTCTAGGGGGTGAGAAGTGAGGGGAACTAGAAGAGGAGGGAGCAGAGACTGAGGCCATGATGTGTTGCTTGAGAGGAGAATAAATTTTAAAAAAGAAGATAACATCAGAAGCTCTTGAACTAAGGGTTTTCAAACATGTTTTGACATGGGTTTTTGATTGGGTTTACAATTACATATATGGATATGAGCATCATATCCAATCATAAAGCAGATGGTTATCCCCTACAGACTTTGCTGTCTTTACATCAGTGAGGTCATCTAACTGGGCTAATTGGTATTGCCACATACAAGGTGCCAGATGGGTAAGACAATTCTCTCTCTGCAGAATGAACAACACCTTCTGGAAGTATGAGGGCTAGCCATTGAGGAAGAAACTTCCAGCTGGGTTCCAGTTTGATTTCTCTATGTCCTTCAACAAAGGCATCAGTTTCATCACCATTTTCAGAAGATTGCTTAAGCCTCTTTGAGATATTGTAGTTAGTTATACACGTAAATGTTCCCCAGAAGAGCAAGATGAATTGGGTTAAAATGCAGATCCCTGGTCCCTTTCCTGGAGATGCCAATTGAGTAGACAGAAATAGATGTTGGTCATTTGTGATTAGCACATCCCTCTGGAGGCTTTGATCAGCAGGACCTCATGTGAGAATATTTTTCTGGGCATGAAGTAGAAGTGAAATATTTTGATCCTGGAGGCTTTCGTAGTTTCGATGAGAAAACAGAGTGTAGTAGAAGGGAAGTGGGGTTTGGGCACAAGTGTATGGGTTGTGGGCAGAACATGCAATGTCTCTCACAGACTTATGTTTTGAGAACTTGGTCCCCAGCTGGTGGCACTATTTTGGGAGGCTGTGGAAATCTTTGGACTCTGTAACTATATGGAGGAAGTAGATCACTGAGGGTGGGTTCTTGAGGCTGTTTCCTGTCATGCCTTCTGTTTGTTGACCGCCAAGGTGTCACCTGGGTGGCTCTGTAGTGCCTTTCCTCTTACAATGGACTGAATTCTGTGAGAATCTAAGCCTAAAAAAATCCTTTCCCATTTAAATTGTTCATGTCCTGAGTTTTGTCACAGAGATATGGAAGGTAATGGATGCATTACTCTGGGCAAGTGTTTGTGGAAAGTGGTCTAGGCAGACCAAGGATTGTAGGGTTTTTACTGCTGTGAAAAGACACCATGATCACAGCAACCCTTGTAAAGAAAACATGTAATTGTGGTGGCTCACTTTCTGTCTCAGAGGTTCAGTCCATTATCAGCAAGACAGGGTATGGTGGTGTGCAGGCAGACATAATGCTGGAGTAGTAGCTGAGAGTTCTACATCTTGCAGGCATCAGGAAGTCAACAGAGTCACTGGGTCATATTCTGAGTATAGAAAACCTCAAAGTCCACCCCCACAGTGACTTACTTCCTCTGCCAAGGCCATACCCATTCCAACAAAGTCACAACTCCTAATTGTGCTACCCCCTATGAGATTATGGGAGCAAATTACATTCAAATGACTAAATTTCATTCCCTGGCCCCATAAGCTTATAACAATATTATAATGCAAAATGCATTTAGTTCAATTTCAAAATCCCCCATAGTCTATCACAGTCTCAATAATGTTTTAAAGTTCAAAGTTTCTTCTGAGATTCATGCGATCTTTTAACTGTAATCACCTGTAAAATTAAGATAAAAAAGACCACATACTTCCAGCAAATAATGGCACAGGATATGTGTTGGCATTCCAAACATAAGGAAGGGAGCATAGCAAGAAAATATTGGACCAAAGCAAGATTGAAAACCAGCTGGGCAAACTCCAAACCCTGATCTCCATGTCTCCTTTCAAAACACTCTTCGGATCTCCAACCCCATTCAACTTTGTTGACTGCAACACACTTCTTTTTCTTGGGCTGGTTTCACTCCCTGTTAGCTCTCTTCAGCAGGTATCCCACAACTCTGGCATCTCTAACATATTGGGTTCACCAAGACCATCCAGGCTTCAACTTCACAGTTTCCTGCAATGTCCTCTCTACTCAGCCTTTATTCAGGGACACTCCTGACACATGTCTGGTCCCAGTGGCTTTTCTTAGGCAGGGGTACAAATTCCATGACCTGTTTCTTTAATCCTTAACTGTACAGCCAGAAGCACATGGCTAAAGTTGCCAAATTCTGCTGTTTACTGGGACTGGAACATGGCCCCCTTGTTCAATTATGTCTTCACCAGCTTTCTAAGTCCTGCCTTCCCTGCTTAAGCTTGACTATCCTGAAACTGGACCTCTAGACCAGGCTAGCCCCAGACTCAGAGATCCACCAACCCCTGTCTTCACAGGGCTAGTTTTAAAGGTATGCCGCACCATAACTGGCCCTAAGATATTCTTTAGTTTCTTTTCACAAGTTGGAAACTTAGCTGGGTGGGCTTTTGCTTTGAGCTCACCATTCTTTTTATTCCAGTTCTTAATCCATTTATTTCCTTGGACACAGAATTTAGCTCTATTCCACTTCCTGGTACTCCTTTTTCCCCTCAAAATTTACATTTCATAATTTATCCTGCTCATCTTGCTCCTTTTCATTATAAATCTTTGTTAGAATTACCACTAATAACCATATGACAGAGTCTATACTAGGCTGTTTTGAGATGACCTCTGCCAATGGAATTAATCTCAAACTCTTCACTTTAACCTCAGGCAGACTCTTTGAACATGGGCAAAAAGACAGCCACTTTCTTCACCAAAATACGACAAGAACTATCTCTAGGCAACATGAATTTCTCCTGTTGTTAGGAGGCTGCTAGTTCGTTTCCTGACTGCTCAGCCCCCAAATAATCACACAGAAACCATATCATTTGCAATACTGTTTGGCCCATTAGCTCTAGCTTCTTATTTGCTAACTCTTACATCTTAATTTAACCCATCTCCATTAATCTGTGCATCACCATGAGGTTGTGGCCTACCAGCAAAGTTTCAGCATGTCTGTCTCTGGCAGTGGCTCCATAGCTTCTCTCTGCCTCTGCCTTCTTTCTCCCAGCGTTCAGTTTACTTTTCTCCTCCTACCTCTATTGCCTGCACAGGCCTAAGACAGTTTCTTTATTAACCAATGATATTCACAGCATACAGAGGAAAATCCCATATCATTTCCCCTCTGAAAGATCTTGATCCCTACAGTTCAACAAATCACATTCAGTACCTCTGTCTTCCATTTTCCAACTAGTTGGCCCATTAAGCAGCACTTAAAGGATGCCACTACTTTCCAAACCCATAGTAACAAACTCCAAATTCTTCCAAAGAAAAACATGGTCAGACCTATCACAGAAATACCCTAGTCCCTGGTACCAGCCTCTGTCTTAGTTAGGGTTTCTATTGAAGAGAAAGGACATTATGACTATGGCAACTCTTTTTTTGTCTTTATTTTACATACTAACCACAGTTTCCCTTCCTTCCTCTCCTCCCATTCCCTTTCACCACCTTTTTCTATCCCTCATTCACTCCTCCTCCATCTTCATTCAGATGGAGTAAGGTCTTCCTTGGGAATCAACAAAGCATGGCATATCAAGTTGAGGCAGAACCAAGCTCCTTCCCATGTATCAAGGTTGAACAAGGTGTCCCACCACATGGAATAGGTTCCATAGACCATGCATCTGTGACAGGTCCTGATCCCACTGATAGGGACCTCACAAAAGACTAAGCTGCACAACTGTCACCCAGTTGCAGAGGGCCTAGGTTTGTCCTATGTCAACTCCCTAACTGTCCAGAATCAACCATGACAACTCTTTTTTTACAAATTGTTTTTATTGACTATATATTTTTCTCCACTCCCTTCCCTTCCTCTCCCCTATTCTTCTACTCTCTTCCATGGTCCCCATACTCCCAATTTACTCAGGAGATCTGGCCTTTTCTCTTTCCCATATAGATTAGATCTATGTATGTCTCTCTTAGGGTCCTCATTGTTGTCTACATTCTCTGGGATTGTGAATTGTAGGCTTTTTTTTTTTTGCTTTATGGCTAAAAGCCACTTATGAGTGAGTATATATGATGTTGTCTTTCTGGGTCTGGGTTACCTCACTCAGTATGTTGTTTTCTAGATCCATCCCTTTGCCAGCAAATTTCAAAATATCATTATTTTTTTCTGCTGCATAATACGCCATTGTGTAAATGTACCACATTTTCCTTATCCATTTTTCAGTAGAGGGGCATTTAGTTTGCTTCCAGGTTCTGGCAAACAATGCAAATAATGCTGCTATGAACTTGGACCATGGCAATTCTTACAAAAAAACCATTTAATTGGAGTGGCTCGCTTACTGTTTCAGAGGTTCAGTCCATTATCATCATGACAGAGAAGCATGGCGGTGTGCAGGCAGACATGGTGCTGGAGTAGTAGCTGAGAGTCCTACATCTTGCAGGCATCAGGAAGTCAACAGAGGCATTGGATCATATCCTGAGCACTGGAAACCTTAAAGCCTACCTCCACAGTGGCACACTTCCTCCAAAGCCATATCTATCTCAACAAAGCCACATTTCCCATTAGAGCTGCTCCCTATGAAATTTGGGATTATGGGAGTCAATTACATTCAAACTACCATGTTGGGAGAGGCTGCTTGTTTGTTCCTGGCTGCTTAGACTCAAAATAATTACACAAAACTGTATTAGTTAAAACACTGCTTGGCCAATCACCTAAGCGTATTTCTGGCTAACTCTTATATTTTAAATTAACCCATTCCTATTAATCTATGTTTTACTGGCAAGGTTCTGAAACATCTGTCTCAGTGACTAACTGGCTTCTCTCTGACTCCACCTACTCCCTCTCTATATCTTTTTCAGCCTGGCTATATTCTGTTAAGCCATTGGCTGAATGCAGTTTCTTTATTAACCAATGGCAATAAAGCAATTCACAGCACACAGAGAATAATCCCACATAAAGTACGAGACAAAGCTTCATAAAAGTACTCCAGTTCTGTGGATCACAGAGATCCTTGCACATCTGTGCTTAATGTAGAAGTATCCACAATAACCAAGCCATGGAGTCAACCTAGGTATTGAACAACAGGAGGATGAAGAAACTGAAGCTTATGTACACAATGGAATGAAGTTCTTTCAATTAGAGAAAAATGGATGCAACAGGAATATTGTCATACTGAGTGAATTAAATCAATTTTAGAAAGACAAATATTACATATTTTAGCTCACCTGTGGCTTCATGTAGTTATTGAACAGACACATTTACAGATGTATAAAAGGAGCGCATACAGCAGGGTGACCAGGAACAAGGGCTGGGGGCTCACTTCCTAGTTAGGACTATGGCTGTACTCTTTGATCACTGGTTGCCTAAGCTTGGGTGGATGAATTCATTTATTCAGGCTTTCATAGTCAATCTGATAAATAAAAATAAGATCTTATCTCAGGATAGTGTTGTGAACATGAAAAGGGATTATTTATGTAAAAAGCTTGTCATTTTGTAAAAATGATCACCACTATTAAAAATGGATGAGAAAGTGGGGAATAGCCTTGAATGCGTTGGCACAAGAGGTGACTTTCTGACCAGCATCCTGTTAGTACAGACTCTAAGATGGACAATTAGTAAGTGGGACCTCATAAAATTGAAAAACTCTTTTTAGGACAAAATGGCAGTCTACAGAATGAGAAAAGATTTTTACCAAATATTATTAAATTAAATATAATAGAGGAATAATATCCAAGACATATAAAAAACTCAAGAAACTAGATATCAAAAAACTAAATAATCAAATTAAAAATGGGGTACAGATGTAAACAGAGAATTCTCAGTAGAGGAATCTCAAATGACTGAGAAACACTTAAAAGAAATATTCCATGTCCTTAACCATCAGGGAAATGCAAGTCAAAACTCCCTTCAGATTTCATCTTACACCTGTCAGAATGGCTAAACATTAAAATTACAAGTGACAGCTCCTGAAGGCAAGGCTATGGGACAAGGGGAACACTTCTCCATTGCTGGTAGGAGTTCAAACTTGTCCAGCCACTATGGAAATCAATATGTTGGTTTCTCAGAAAATGAGAATCAATCTACTTCAAGACCCAGGTATACTACTTTTGGGTATATACCCAAAGAACTCTGACTATTAATGCCTTGTGTATCAATTGTTTTTCTATTGCTGTGATAAAACACCATGTACAAAGCAACCTGTACAAGAACGAGTTTGCGTTTGTGGTTGCAGTGGGTTAGAAACCATGATGGTGGAGCAAAGGCATGAGGGCCAAAGCAGGAATATGAGAATTCACATCTTGAACTATAAGTACAAAGCAGGGAATGCAAACTTGAAATAGTTCTTATACTTCCAAAGCCTGCCTTCAGTATCTTACTTCCTTCAACAAGGCCACACCCTTAGCCCTCCCAAACAGCACCAAGAGCTGGGGACCAGGTGCTCAAATGCGCTAGAGATTCTCATGCAAATTCCTATACTTAGCAATAGTTAGCTTTGTCATAAAAAGAAAAATAAAAATAAAAAGAGAAGTGAAGTGAAGAAGAAGAGAGAAAGAACCAAGGTGAAAAAGTAAAGACAAGGAAGAAGGGGAGGACGAAGAAAAGCACAAAGTCAACAAAAGAAAGGAAAGCTGAGAAATGTAAAAAGGAAAGAACATCATAAGAAATAGAAAAGAAACCAAAGGGGGTGTGGTTTGTGACCATCCTCTTTTTCTTTCTGTGTGCAGAGTTCAATAAGAAGACAAGATCTGGCTGGCCCAATGGTGGTGGGCATCTCTTTTACTTTTCTTTAATGAATAAAACACCACTTGTACCTAGGTCTCTGCTAACATCAATCTATAGTGTTGTTTTTCTTACCAAAGCACTCCAGGGTGATAAGGGGAGACAGGAGAATGAATGCTAACGACCAGGACAGCTATTATTTTCAAGCTTTAGTGAGGTACCAGACAGAAAAAGGCAGTGATTTCTACCTCATAATTGGATGCGGTCTTTGAATTCATGCTGCAGGGCTATGCTGTTTTTCTTGAACAAGTCTCTCAGTGCTGCTGACCATGTACTTGGTAAAAAGCCACTGATTTCATTCTGGGGTGATGGAAAGATGTGATCAGGTGGTCATTTAATAGCATTCAATTCCTAAACTCTCAGCAAGGGTAGGAAAGAACAACTATTACTTTTAGAGAGACATCCATTTGTGTGACGACAATTTTATGGAGGTGGGCCTGGAACAATAAATATGTAAACATAGTATGGGTTTCTTGGGATATTGGCAAAGAACTGTGGTCCCTTTTCTGGAGAGTGATCCAAAGCGGAGAGATGCTGAGAGTCACCGTAGCTGTTCAGTGTTATCAGTTACTGAAAGACACTTCAGAAACTGTCCCTATGAATGGGGAAACATGCTGGACAACTACAGATAAGCTTTTAAACACTTATGGCTCTGGAAGAATGAAGATGTGATGGGACACAGACTGCCAATCCCACCCCTGGGGTAACAGCAGACATTGCTAGTTGATTGCCGCGCGTTTCCCATCTTGACTATATGTGGCCACTTTTTAATAAATTTTTCTTCCATATAACACTCAAAAAAGGCGTTACTTAGAGTCACAGAACTTGCATTTTGATGTCTGGCGAAGCCTCTTTCTTGCCACCTGGTGTAGATATAACTAAAAGCTATTTTCCTCTTCTATCCTTACATTTAAAGACACGTAAAATGCCTAAGGATACACTTCTGAAGCTTGAATTTCCAGCCGAATTGCTCGATGGCTCATTGCTTGTTATGTCACTTTGAAGAGTGGGCCACGTTAGAAGTTCTACTGAGGAATTCTGACAAGATTACTGAGGCAAGACTGGCTTATATTGTGGGGCACTTTACCCCATGCTAGACATCGATGGGGACCAACGCCTGGAACAAATGGAAAATTGTGTATTTTAACAGAGCAAGCACATGGGTTATTGTAAGTGAGAACACGATCTCTCTCTGAAGGTGGAAAGATTTTTCTGACGGTGAATGAGTACTGAGTGACCCTGAATGCTCATGCCTGTCTGCTGGACGTCTCTCATCTGTGCATCCTGAAGTGACTGCCAAACGCAGGCAAGTGACCACACGGAACAGAACCGTGGAATAGGAAGGAAGATGCAGGCTACCATTTTTAAATTTGAGGAGTGAAATGGTCTCATTAAAAATGCATTATTCATAGGAATGAAAAATGTAGCCCTCATCTGTGGTTGACACATGATTATTAGATTCCTCAGGATTTCTTGAATTTGTTTTGCAACTGACATAACACAAATGGCTTTGGCACTTTTGAACCAAGGAAGCAATTTCAAAATCTGATATCGCAGGAAAAGGCAAACAAACAGGCCCTGTCTGTGAGCATACAGTGGGCCTAAAAATATATCACTGAAATTGCATGGCTGACCTGTGCGGCAATTTACTCCCGGTGCTTCGCTTATGAAAATTTTAATTCTTGGCCATCTACATTTAGCCAAAATGATTTCTATTTGAAAGCCATTACACGATCCAACTTTAGAAGAGAGGACGAGATGAAGGGCACAACTCTGATTTCTGCAGATTAAAGGAGGGCTTGGCTTCCGGCCGCCATCTTGAACAAGTCGCTAAGCTTGGATTCTTAGTTTCTCCATCTGCACCTGGGATAATCATAACATGTCTTAGATTTGTGAGTTGGAAAAGTATGTTAGCACCTAGGACAGGCCTGGTACGTTGAAAAGGTTCAATACATTTTATTGATTTATTATTATACCAGGTCTTTGTGGTTTAGATAGCATTTAGAAAAAGGTGCTTGTGGGATTGTGAGGTTGTAAAGCTTCTAAAACATCCATCCTGCATTCAGATTTTTATTTTATTTTTTAAAAACAATATATTTTTAAATTTTACATACCAGTCCCAGTTCCCTCTCCCTCCCCCATTCCACACCCTCCACGTTCCCCACCCCCTAAAAGACTCTAAATGCATTTCTAAGCCCCCTCAACCCTAAGACATTTTTCTAAAACCTTACACTCACTCTCTCTTGGAAACGGGACAGTTGCCCCCACACACACATGCTGGACTGCTCATCCTCCTGTGTCCTTGTGAATAACCACACACTGGACTGCTCGACCCCTGTGTCCTTGTGAATAATCTTCAAACTTAACTCCATTCTGGAAATTGAGGCAAAGACAACCCACAGATGTTGACTCAGTTCCTGATGTATTGATTTAGTCTCTGGATCAAGCTCAGGATGGACCACAGATGCTCTCCTTTATCTACCCGATCATGCAGCTATTCTCCTGCCCTGGAATAGACCAATCATTGCTAGTAACCCTTTGAATAAGCCAATCCAATAAGTTGGAAAACAACCTACAGCCCCCCCCCCCCGCCCTTGTGTCTGTGGCTTTTTGCTTTAAAACATGGACTGTAACAGCTATCGAGGTCCTTCATATCCTGAACCTGAAGGGGCCTGTCATGACAGAATAAAAATCCTCTTGCTTTTGCATCAATTGAGGCTTTGTGAGTGGTGTCTGGAGCAACTCCTCCCTGATGTTTGGACTTCTAGTCCAACACTCCACCTTCATTCACTTCTCAAGGAAGATGAGGCCTCCCATGGGGAGTCAGTAAAGTCTCTCACATCACTTGAAGCAGGACCAAGGTCCTCCCCACTGTATCTAGGGGGAGCAAGATGTTCCTCTACAGGGAAGGGGCTCCAAAGAGCCAGTTCATACACTAGAGATAAATACTGGTTCCACTGCCAGTGGCCCCACAAATTGCCCAAGTCACACAACTCTCACCCACAGTCAGAGGACCTAGTTTGATCCTATACAGGTTTCCCAGCTGTCTGTCTGGATTTAGCGAGTTCTTCCAAGCTCAGGTCGGCAGTTTTTGTGAGTTTCCCTGTCATCGTCTTGACCCCATGTGGCTCTATCATTAATTAAATCACCCTTCATAATAAAAGAAGAGAACTTTCTGTTCTCTTCAGGCAGAGAACATGGAAGAATGTGTGACAAAAAATTACTACAAACTTGAAAACAGGCAAAAGAGATGGATGCTTTATTGCACTGTAGCACAAATATCGTGGGGGCAGAGTCTCTGTGGACGATCCAGGTCTACAGAGATACAGGCTGTCTGTGGACTGGGCCTGGGTGAGAAGGCTGCCTTGGTAAGGTACCAGATGGTAAATGTTTTAGACTTGGCATGGTATGTGTATATCAGTATGCATACATATACATACACATGTATGCACATATATAATATTTGGTAAATTTTCTTTTGTCTTTCTTTTGTATCTTTTTTTTTTTTAAAATGGAAGAGTCATTATTACTTTACTGGCTATACAAAAACTGATTGTGAGTTAGATTTGACCAGTGGGCAGTAGTTTATGCTGCATCTCCTAAATGAGGCAGCCTTATAGTTCCATGGGGATAGATCTTAAACTTGCAAAGCTATCACCATCATAATGGATTCTCATCTGAGGAATGTACCTCCTCTCTCTAAGAATACAACTAAATTTTATCCAGTTGGGTACAATTGATTTCTCTGAGGCAGTAAAGATAACTCCATATATTATGATGTATAGGAAGATCAGCAGGGTTGCATCCCTTGGCAGATTTAGCTTAGCGCTCCTTTACCTGACTATATCTGTGTCTCATGGTCTCCATTGACTCAGCCCCAACACCCACAGGCACATCAATGAATGTGAACTAGAATGAGATATTTGATGCATTTTTATTTGATGTGTGTATGAGTGTTCTATTTTTAACTGTTTGGAAGTTGAGTTGTCGTGGTGGTATGGTCCTCTTGCAAGAGAATATGAAGCCAAGTTTACAAGTAGTTAGGCTGAACTTAACTACTTTACAAGTAAAGATTCTGCTTCCTAGTGAAGAAAGGGGAGAAATGCAATTCTGCTGTCCTGGGTTATCTAACTTCATACGTTTTGCAATAATTAATTTCCTTTATCTTGGAAAATATTTGTGCAAGGAAAAGTTTTAAATTTATAGAATTCTTTTACTTAAAATTTAATTCTTGTTAACAATAACTAATTATTGTTATTATTATTGTTACTGTTGGTGTTGGTGTGTGTGTGTATGTGTGTGCAGCTGTGGAAATGGGGGAGGTCAGAAGATAATTTTTGAGAATCAGTTCTCTCCTTCTACCTTGTGTTCCAGGTATTAAACTCAGGTTGTCAGATTTCCGTAGCAAGAGCTTTTCCCCGGGGAGCTGTCTCGCCTTTTCGTTTTTCAAAGGCCTTGCATATTAAGATAGATCTTGCATAGATGGTGGCACATACATGTAATCCCAGCACTCCAGAGATGGAGGCAGGAGGAGAGCTAGGTTGAGGTCAGTCTGGATTGCACAGTGAGAACTTGTCTTGAAATATCAGCAAAAAAAAAAAAAAAGACCTTTCTTGAGTAGTATGATGAATGTTCCTACATGGCTGGGAAATCTATCAATTATGGGGCTAATTAATGTTGATGTTTAAACTCAGAATGGAGTCATATTAATCAGATGCATCTATTTGACAGGGTTCGGTTAATTGGGTTCCGAAGCCTCCTCTGATAAGCGCTGCTGCGCTAATGAACACCATGCATCACCGTATTAAGCTCTAAGTGCTCCCACCATTCCCCTTTGTGCTATTAAACTGGGCTTAATTTGTTCACATGGTCCTTAGAGTCAGTAACAAGGCCTTTATTTTTACACCATGAAATTCGAGTTAGAAATGCCCGCTCTCTGTAATTCAGTATAGTGCCTGCATAATGCGTACCATAGAAGAAGATGCTAAGTCAGAGGACTGTTAAACACTAAGAGGAAAAAAAAATCAAATTGGCATTAATGGAGTGTGGGAGCAATTTAATACTAAAAATAGTATTCATGACAAGAGCATATAAAACTTTAAATTGGCAATATTTGCTATAAAGTAGCATGAGGATAGAGATTACAGGCCTAAGTGGCATTTATTCTTTCCCTCAATTTTTACCAATAAATCAATCAATATTTTGGGGAGATTAATTTGCCTATATTTAGTTTAAAGATCTTGAGTTTATAATTTGATGAGTTTGGAAAAAATCTTGTACCCAGGCAAGCATGGTCCTTATAATAAAAGAGAATATTTACTCCATTGCTGAAGATTTGCTTGAGCATCTTTGGGAATTACCCGTCTCTCCTAGAGGCAAGCACTTTATGATCTTTACGAGTGGGGGTTGGCATATCCTATTATCGAGCTTGTACAGATGAAATCTTAGAAGATAAAGTTCACTTAGCTCGACTACCTCCTGTCACTCCACTTTGAGCTTATCCAGCTCTTATTGTGATATCAATATTTTGCTCTTTTGTTTGCATTGTACTATGTCATAGTTTAATTACTGATGAATGTATCTTATTGATGAATGTAGACTTCTTTTCCCTCAATTTTGGTTTTTATGAACGAATTTATAACATTCTTTATAACTCTTTTTGTAGGCATGTCTCTAGGAAGGAAATTGCTAGATTAGAGGCTAACACTGTGTTTAACATTATAAGAAATCACCCAGTACCTTTGTAAAGTATGTATATAATATTTGGTACTTTCATTTGAAAACTTAGCTGTTTAGTTGTGTATATGCTGATATCTTGCAGCATTTTTTAGTTTGCATTTTTTTCTGCTAACTAATGGTGGCGAATACTTTTTAATGTGCCTATTAGCTATCTTTATAAATTATTCAGATAGTCTCCTCCTCTTCTTTCTTCTTTTCCTTCATACTAGAGTGTCTTAATATTCTTTATTTTAGTACTAAAAATTGAATTCAGGGCCTGATACCTGTTAGTCAAGTCTTCTGCCTTTGAACTCTCTCCCCAGCCCTGTAGAATTCTCTAAGCATTTAAAAACGGCTTTTCTCAGCAACATATATTGTCTTGTTTAGCTTTCCCATTGTTGTTATGTTCTCTTATTTATTATTATTTTTATTAATGAAATTTATTCATTTATTTTATACCATGACTGCAGTTTCCCATCCCTCCTATCTTTCCATTCTCCCTGCTCCATTCCACTTCTCCTGTTTCTGTTCAGAAGGGGGCAGGCCTCCCATGGATATCAACAAAACATGGCATATCAAATTGAGGTAGGACTAAGCTGCTGCCCTTGTATGCAGGTTGGGCAAGGCAGCTAAGTACGAGGCCAGCCAAAGCTTTAGGGACAGGTTACTAGGATAGATCAAGTTACAAGCTGTAACTACATATGTAGAGGGCCTTTGTGGGTCTCATGCAGGCTCCCTAGCTGTCGGTCCAGAGACTGTGAGCTCCTATGAGCCCAGGTTAGTTGTTTCTGTGGGTTCTCTTATGATGACCTTGATCCCCTTGGCTTATATGATCCTTCTCCCTCTCTTCAACAGCTGAGTTTAGCCCAGTGCTTGGCTGTGCATCTCTGTATCTGTTTCCATCAGTCACTAGATGAAGGATCTTTCATGACAATTGGGGTAGTTACCAATCTGATTACAGGAAATGGCCAGTTCAGGTTATGTATCCACTGTTGCTAGGAGTTTTAGATGGAGTCATCCTTGTAGATTCGTGGGAATGTACCTTGCATTATATTTCTACCTGACCCCCAAATGCAGCCCCTAGTAAAGACATCTCTTTCATTTCTCTCCCTGACCACCCACTCCCCCAACCCATTCCCTCATGTTCCCATCCCTGCCAGTGTCCAGTCTACCCAGGAGACCAATTTCCCCTTGCTTGGGAAATCCACGTGTTCTCATACCCCTTAGGGCTCTCCTTGTTATCTAGCCTCTCTGGGACTGTGGATGGTAGCATTGTTATCCTTTACTTTACAGCTAATATGAAGTTCTCTTTTTTATGGGCAGAAACCTTTAATTTTCACAATGTAGAATCCCCCCCCCCTCTTTATGACATGTTTCTTCTTCTTTTATTTTTGGAGTGTAATGAGGCCACAAGATATTTTCATCTAACAGTTTTTTAAATTTAATTATGTGAGTTCAAAGCCAAAGTTTAGCTACATCTTGGTTTTATTTAATAAACATCACTTGGTTTAGATTAGTGTAGCTTATTTCTTGAGATTGAGACATATAAGTCATTCACTTTTTTCATTGTTTTAGCTATTTTTGGTACCTCATATGATATTTGTGTCTAACTTGCCAATTTACAAAAAAATCTGTTAGGGTTTTTATAATATTTCAGTGACTATATAGATAAATGTAGGGGAGATTGACATGTTATGAACTTTGAGTTTCACGATCTAGGAATAATACGACTTTCTATTACTTTAGCTTGTCTTTATTTCTTTCAGCAATAATCTGCAGTTTGAAACATTTTGGGGAAGTGAAAGCTCTTTTACATATGTACAGCTTCATGTGTCACTTCTGGCAATATGTCAGGTAGTATAAGTCAATTAGTGCTTGAATTATTCCTCCCAAGATTCAGATTCCATAAGGATTTCTGTTGCCTGGATAAGGTACTGTACTCAACAAATGTCCAGGAATGGGCTGAAGTTTTTGCTGATAATCTCCCCAAGACTGTGTTCAGAAAGAGGTGGAAATGATACAGATCCATAGAAGAACACAAGTCTTTCCTACCTTGAGGACAGGGAATTTACGCTTAAGAGACAAAGATAAAAAATATCTATTACTAGTAGCTGAGCTAAAAACCTTATATTATCTCATTTAATCCTTGTACTATACATGCAATCTATATCTTATTTTCATTTTAGTAATATAAGCACCGTTTATTATAGGTAGCTATAACCTTTGCCTAAGGACCTCTTTTTTAAAAAAGAAATGTATTTCTTAGAATGTATTAGTTATGACTGAAAGAATTCTAAAGGTATATCCCAACCATTCTCATTCTTGTCTCATGGACAAGAAGTTAAACTCCTATCCTGGTGCTGTTATGAGGGGATTTGCAAATTAAGGTTTCTACTCAGCAGCTTTCAGGTAGAGTATATCTTACATTACTGATGTGTACATGGTATAATCCCATAAGCTGTTGAACACAGAAAAGAAGGCACGAGCTATGGTAGAAGAGGGCAGAAGAAGAGCGATGTGGTTGATGAGGAGGTAAGGGAAATCTAAGGTCTGATAAAGACTCAATGTGCTATTCCTGGTTTATCAGTGATTGAAAAAGACTAGGGAGTATCTAGAAATGCAAACATTTCTTAACAATGACAGTATTCCCTAACAGTAAGGGAGTGAGAATCTCTGTCCTACTGCCACACGGGAATGAATTCTGCTGATAACCTCAATGAGTCTGTGGATATATCTTCATAGGAGCCAGAAAGGAATACATGATGTGGGATGTCACTCTGTATTCTGTGAAAATGTTTTATTGCCATTGGTTAATAAAGAAGCTGCTTTGGCCTATGGCAAGACAGAATATAGATAGGCAGGAAATCCAAGCAGAGGGACAGGGAGAATGAAGGCGGAATCAAGGAGATGCCAGCAGCTGTTGGAGAAGCAAGATGTGAGGTAACACCATAGCCACATGGCAATACATAGAGTGTTGGGGACTGCTGACTCTTGGATCCTGAACTTCCTGTGACCCCGTGCCTGCTCTGAGCAAACAACTTGTTTTTCCTGTACTTGCAGCTGCTCTGAGCACAAGTTCCTGATGGCAGGGGAGTGGTTTCTGGTGGGCTTGCAGCTGAGAGGTAAAGCATGGCCATTAGTCAAGGAGACCCTATATAAGCTGCCCTGGAACACAATAAAGTTGGCATTCTTGATTCAAGGGGGCATTCTTGGCATTCTTATTTCAAGAATGACCCATATCGCTGTCTGTCTGTCTGTCTGTCTGTCTGTCTGTCTGTCTCTCTCTCTCTCTCTCTCCAGATCCTTGCCTGACTCATGAACCGCACCATATCACATAGCATGAAAAACAGGCATTGTGTTAGAAGTGGAGGCTCCCAGAAAGATTGGGAACGAGGGAACCCTGAGAGATTGCCCTCGGGAATGGTGAGGGTGAATTGAAGATGGGTATGTGTCTATGTGTTTTCCATGCCTAGACTCTTGCCCTATAGCAATTCCAGGTGGTGCAGGCACCACAGGAGGCATTGCTGAGACTGGGAACTGAAGACTCTCTAAGGGACACTCTCCAGAAGATTGGACAGCAGGAAAGTAATGAAGAGAAGGCGGGAGGGTGAATTAAAGGCTTCAAAAAGATGAAATGTGCACAGATAATTAGGATGTATATTATTGTGTTTCTTTTTTGACTGGAGAAAGACATTTGATTATGGGGACTGCTAAGAAATATGGATCTAAGGATAGGTTGCTTTGGAAAAGAGGTTCTGCTTTTGTTTCCACAGAGGATGAGAACCTGTGGATTTCTTTTAGACTAATGTGGTTTGATGCATCAAGACCCTCTGAAGGTCACCGTAAAAAAAAAAAAAACCCAAGATATTTTGCCCAATAAACAGCAGGAAGTAGTTTAGAGGAACTATGCCCAAATTCCCTAAATGATTGTTTACTGGAGGTTGTGAGGTTGAGGTGGGTGCCAAAGGTGGCAGTGGTCCCGGCTCTGCATGCCCAAGAGTTTGTGGCATGAGTGGTGCCCAAGAGTTTGCAGCGCATGCAGCAGGCTTTTCTGCAGGACCTGCGTAGTAGCTGTGGAAAGTCCCCAAGTCAACCTGCCACCCCAGATGATTATGGTGGTGCACACTAGTGGGATTTACTGAGGAAGAGGCAGGAGGATCTTGAGTTTGAGCTCAGCATTTACCGTGGCCTGTAGTGGCTACTGTTGTTACCACTGTGGCCTCTGTGGCAGCTGGAATTGCCATCAGCCACATGGCTGCTGTGACTATCTTGTAGCCACCACCAGCATTTAATACTATTCATGTGGAATGTAGAATGAATATGTTCACTATGGCATTTTCCAACTTATTGCTATTATATTTCTGGTATACCCATGCCAGTCCAGAACTTTGGTCTAATTATATGAAAATGGGGGAGATTTTGGGGACTGCAGACTCTTGGACCCTGAATTTCCTGTGACCCCTTGCCTTCTCTGAACAAACAACTTGTTTTTCCTGTGCTTGCAGCTGCTCTGAGCATGAGTTACTGATGGCAGCAGAGTAGTTTCTGGTGGACTTGCAGTTAAGAGTTAAAGTGTGGCTATTAGTCAAAGAGACCCTATATAAGCTACCCTGGAACACAAAGTTGGCATTCTTGGTGTTCTTGTTTCAAGAATGACCTGTGTCTCTCTGTGTGTGTTTCAGTCCCCAGCCTTTTGCCCAACTTGCGAACCATAGCGCATAGTGCATACAGCAGGCATTGTATTACAATAGATTAATAGAAATGGATTAATTTAAGGTGTAAAAACTAGTTAGTAACAAGTCTGAACCATGGTCAAACAGTTTGTAATTAATATTAAGCCTCAGAATTGTTATTCAGGAACTGGAGGATGGGAAAGACACCTTCAGTTACAAATACACCACCCTTCATGGGTAGGAACAGACACTCTCAAGAGCCATAATATTAGGGAATCACAGTGCAGGGGTGGATTACATCCATACAAGTTGTTGACTAGGGAAGCCTCGGAGCCTCCACAGACCAGGAAGGCTATTCTCACCACTGCTTTTGGTTGCATGGTAGAACCAGACAGTAAGTCCGTATTGCTGAAGACATAACATGCTTAGGCTCCAGGGCATGGAGAAATTGAGCTGGACTGAGTTGGAAACTCTCGCTGGCTCTTACATTGTTTCTGACTCCTCTTCTGCAGGCTTCCCCAAGACCCAAGGGCAGGGATTCGATGGTAACCTTTTGTTTAGGGCTGAGTGTTTCAAATTTTCTTACTCCGTGCACATTGCCCAGCTGTGGGTATCTATATCTGCTTCCATCTGCTGCAGAAGGAAGCTTCTCTGATAATGGCTGAGCAAGACACCTGTCTAGGAATATAGCAGATTGTCAATAGGGGTCATTTTATTGCTACTTTTTTGTTTATTTTTTTGTAATAGTAGTATTTGGTTTTATCATAGGTCTCTGGGCTATCTAATCTCTGGTTCTTGGTCAGAATAATAGCATCTTCTCTTCTATTAATGTATAGATGTGCTATGGCTGTCAAATTGCTTTCTATGTATTTTTATCACTGCCCACAGATTACTGCTGCTGTGAGGCTGAGTTCTGAAGAGACAATGTTCTCTCACAATTAGTAACACTTTTATTGAGGCAATAGATTTGTATTCCACAGCCCCCACACAAATAACTATAATGCTTCATCTTAAAACAACAAAAATGCAGCCTGTTCTCTTTAATGTTATGACCTCTTGTACGTCCAACACATTCCAGGTTAGGCCCATACCAGGAGTTAGGCAACACAAGCTGGAATCTGTGGGTGTTGGGGTGAGACAACTCAAAGTTGGGTTGATAGAGAGTGAAAAGTACATAGGGTAGATCTGGGGGAAGTTGGGAGAGAGGCAGATACGTTCAAAATATATTATATAAAATTATCAAGGAATTAAAATTGTTTTTTAATTTTTTCTAATAATTTTTTATTACTTTATAAATAATACCATTCAAAATTTCCACTTCCTCCCCTCCTCCCACTTCCCTCCCACTCCCCCACTCACCCTTCCACCCTCCCACTCCAGTCCTAAGAGAGGTCAGGGTATCCTGCCCTGTGGAAAGTCCAAGGCCCTCCCCCCTCCATCCAGGCTTAGGAAGGTGTGCATCCAAATAGACTAGGATCCCAAAAAGCCAGTACATGCAGTAGAGACAAATCCCAGTACCATTACCATTGGCTTCTCAGTCTTCCTCAATTGTCAACCACATTCAGAGGGTCCAGTTTGATCCCGTGCTCATTCAGTCCCAGTCCAGCTGGATTTGGTGAGCTCCTATTGGCTCAGGCACACTGTCTCTGTGGGTGGACCAACCTCTCGTGGTCCTGACTTCCTTGCTCATATTCTCCCTTCTTCTGCTCTTCAACTGGACTTTGGGAGCTCAGTCCAGTGCTCTGATGTGGGTCTCTGTCTCTATCTTCATCTGTCGCCAGATGAAGGTTCTATGGTGATATTCGAGATAGTCATCTGTCTGACTACGGGACAAGGCCAGTTCAGGAACCCTCTCCTCCACTGCCCAGGGCCCTAGCTTGGGACATCCCCATGGACACCTGGGAACCTCTCTCCCCCTCCCTTTCTCCCCACTCCAGACCCACCACTATGCTCCCACTTTTGCCTGGTGATCTTGTCTGCTTCCAGTTTCCAGAAGGATCTATATATTCTTATTACGACCATTATTTTTTCCTTATCATTCTGGAGTCAAGAGTCTAAAATAAAGGTGTTGGCAAGAGCAGGTTCTTTGGAAATCCCCCAGAGGAAAATTTCAACTTGATTCTATAATATTCTGGTGCTGCTTTTAAGCATTCTTTGACGCATAAATGCATGACTCCAACATCTTCTGTTTTTACATGACAGAGGCCACATCAGTCTACTGTAATGGAATATGCTAGATTCAGGGCCTGCTGAGCTGATCTAGGGTGGATTTTATTTTGATATTCTTAACTCTGTTATTTCCATGCAGAGTATTATTATTGTCTTACACACAAGGTCATAATTATAGATTCCAGAGGCTAGAATAATGTATCTTTTTGAGGGAAACTATCCAACTACAGGCAGCTAGAAACTATAATATAATCCCATTTTAGGGATTCACACTTATTTCAGAGACAGGATCTTATTATGTAGCTCTGAATGGCCTATATACTGCCGAGGCTTGCCTCAAGTTCTTGTCAGTCCTTTTGACTCAGCTTCCCAAGTGCTGGGACTACAGTATGTACTGCCAGGCCTGGGTTATGCATACTCTTTGTAGCTTTAGTTATGAAAACATAAGAAGATAATTCAATGCTATAAGACCAGGAAAAAACAAACAAAATAGTTTGGCCACAAAATCAGTGATGTTGTCCTCATTAGCTTTGTTCTTTTCAGAGAAAATTGGATTTTGAGGCAAGGACTTTTGTTAAAAAATTGAATGACGGGGTGTGTAGCTCAGCAGTAGAATGCTTGCGTAGCAGGCAGAAGGCACTGTTATGCTAATTGTTTTGTTCTTGTGGTGACAACCTACCCAATATAAGCAACTTAAGAAAGAAAAGGTGTATTGTGGCTCATGGTTCTGAGGAGGATGAAGAAGGCATGACTGTTGGTCACATTGCTTCTGCAGTCAAGAAGTGGGAAGAGATGAAAACAGTGCTCAACTCACTGTTTTCTTTTTAGTCAATCTGGGACTCAGGGTCTTGGAATGATGCCACCTAAAGGTGCATCTTTTAGAGAAATCTAGTCTATCAAGGTGACAGTATTAACCACTACACAGTGAAAGGAAGGAAAGAAGAAAGAAAGTGAAAGAAAGAAGGAAAGAAAAAGTACTATTGATCCCTAGATTCTCCTGTGGCAGCTATTTAGCTGGGTCTGATGTGCACATGATTTATTCAGTCTTTGGATCTCTTGGTAAAAGTTGGTTTGTTTTGGTTTAAGAGCCCAGCTGCAGGAAAAATGACTTTCAACATCTCAGTTATTAGTCGAGGGGTCAATTTATAGCTCTTATCCTCACTGATCATTTCCCCGGGAGCTACAAAGGAACATAATGGCTTCCTCAGACAAACATTGGATCATTCTCTGTTGGAGGAATACATCATTTGAATACATTTTCCCTAGCCTGTATCTAGGGAAATCAGATTATACAGTCCTTGTATCTAGTACTGTCAGTGGGTTGGAAATTACAACAGGGCTCCTTATCTAGCTTTAGAGAGAGCAAAGCATCAGAGAATTGGGTTATTACATTTCTCCTTAAAAAACAAAAACAAATGATTCACTCCTTCCAAAGAAACTCATTTGACAAGTTAGTCACTAGGCATGCCTTGGTTCTACACTAATGGACTAGTCTTGTGTGAATCTATGCTTTCATTTTCTTCTCAATGTATAGTATAATGCAACTCTTGCTCATTCTCAATTTTGTGAAATAACGGGGAAGAAGAAGATTTTTCAAGGTTGTTAAGTTCTTCCTAAACCTTGAGATACACTTAACTCTTAGTCTTCTTAACTCATCAGAGTGATTTGGCAGTGATTACACAGGTAATTCAGGCAAAATGCCAGATCCCTTGCTCTAACTATTTAGACCTGCCTGTGATTGCTTGTTTAATGAAAGGCTGCAAGTTTAACAATGCCATTAAATCTAACACCCTATGAAACACACAAGACATTGGTGGCATCAATGCTGCATGAATATTTAATAACAGGAACAAATGCTTTATGCCACTTCACAATTGACAAAACACTGCATGTATTATCTGACATAAACTTCACGAGATGTGAGGCATCACATCCATTTTAAAGGTGAGGTAAGTGGTTAGATAAATAATTGATATTGTTTGTATGGTAATGGAGGTGGTTTATACCAGAGCCAGGTCTTGGACATAGTATTTCTTTTCTTTCATACAGTGTAAATTCTTTTAATTTAGATATAGGTGTCTAGGGAATTGAAAGCAAGGACCTCAAATAAACTATTTGTTCCAACTGGAATTTAGAAGATAGTTTGGACTCTAAGGATCATCTAATTATATCACTTTATTTTACTAATTGAGATTAGAGATACGGCTTCTTACAGTTTTATGGAAACTTAGGCCTGAGCTTTGACAACGTTTCAACCTCTTTTACAGAGATAGGAAGCTAGGGTTCAGCAGTGACAAACAACACTTATGTGGGTGTGGGAAGTGGATCCTGGTTAATTGCCAAACAGAGAGTTGGTGCTTGCAGTGAATTTCACATACTAACACATTTTAAAATTTACTCAATTTTTTGTTCATAGAAAAGAATTAAAATATTGATTAAATATCAAAGATAGAAAGTTATAGATGCCTGAATGAGACAGACATGTTGCTACTGTGGTTCTCAATGAACTAATCAAGAACCCCCAAAAAACTAAATAAATATTGGTCATAATATTCAGCAACACAGGAAGTCTCATTAATGTCTCTAATGCAAAAATGGAATGAACCACATATTTTGGCTAACACATAGAAACTAAGTAAATAAAGAATCTATTATATAAGAACTGTAAAATCTTTAATGAGAAATTCCCAGGTAAATCACAAAGATAAAATACATGTTAATATTTAGAAATCACCAATGTTGAAAAAGCCATCTATTAAAAAGGAATAAAGCTGCAATAAATGGAAAATTAAAGATAAGATTATAAGATTAAATTTTGATATGAATAAATAAGAAAAAATGAATCAAGTGTTTGCTATAGAAAGTTAAAGTAAGTCTAATAGAAAATTCTATTTCAAAAGAAACAAAAACAAAAATATAATATAAATGAAGCCCATTATTTTTCATGTTAATCATAGCAATAAATAGAAACAGTGCTGGATTGGGGTGGTACTCTTTCTGCACTTTGGAGGCTACGTACTCTGGGCTAACCTTGGCTAGTCTGTCAGAAAACCTAAAAGACACCTAGGTGCAGTGGATCATGTATATAATCCCATTACTTGAGAGGCTAAGACTGGATGATCATGAATTCAAGGCCATCTGGGACTGTTGGCCCCTGGACTCAGCAAAGCAGAGAAAGTGGAAAAAATCTAACAAATTAAATAAAATATAAATAGTAAACACACTTATTTGTATAATTTATTAGGAGAAATGATGCAGAATATTTCTTTACGTTGAGTGCACATTTGTCATTGTGATCGGTTTAAGAAAGACCTAAGGACATAGACCAGAGCAGGCCTGAGACAGTGAACTCCCCAGGAGCAGGACTGAGACAGCAACCTATGTCAGAGCAGGCTTGAGACAGTGAACTCCACAGGAGCAGGAGAAGATCCAGACCAGGGACATTTACAGAAACAGTACTGAGCCAGCGACATAGGCTGGAGCAGGCCTGCGACAATGAACTCCACAGGAGCAGGAACGAATCCAGACCAGGGACATTTACAGAAATAGGACTGAGTCAGTGACCTAGGCAGGTGCAGGCCTGAGACACCGAACTCCACAGGAGCAGGACTGAGCCAACATCCTAGGCCAGAGCAGGCCTGAGTCAGCAAACTTTACAGGAGCAGAGCAAACAGTGCTCACCAGAACCATCAATCTGGTCAAGGAAAAAAAATAAAGGGAGAAATTACAGACTTCCTAAAATTAAATAAAAATGACTACACAACATACCCATATTCATGGGAGACAATAAAAGCAGTGTTAAGAGGAAAGTTTATAGGTCTAAATGCCTACATAAAGAAGCTGGAAAAATTCTACACTAGTGAATTAACAGAATGTTTGAAAGCTTTAGAACAAAAGGAAGCAAAATCATCCAAGAGAACAAGATGGCAAGGAATGATCAAATTGAGAGCTGAAATCAACAAACTAAAAGCAAAACAACACAAAGAATCAATGAGACAAAGAGTTGGTTCTTCAAGAAAATCAACAAAATAGACAAACCTTTATCCAAACTAACCAAAAGGCAGAGAGAGATTATCCAAATTAACAAAATCAGAAATGAAAAAGGGGACATAACAACAGACATGGAGGAAATCCAGAGAACCATCAGGTCATATTTTGAAAATCTATACTCCACAAAATTGGAAAACTTAAAGGAAATGGACAACTTTCTGGATAAATATCACCTACCAAAATTAAATCAAGACCGAATAAGCAAATTAAACAGACCTATAACTGCTAAAGAAATAGAAACAGTCATCAAAAGTCTGCCAACCAAAAAAACACCTGAACCAGATGATTTTAGCTCAGAATTCTATAAGATTTTCAAAGAAGTACTAATACCAATACTCCTCAAATTTCTCTACACACTATAAACAGAAGGAATATTGCCCAACTCTTTTTGTAAGGCTACAATTACCCTGATACCCAAACCACATAAAGACATTACTAAGGAAGAAAATTACAGACCAATCTCACTCATGAACATTGATGCAAAAATACTACATAAAATACTGGCAAATCAGATCCAGGAACACATCAGAACCATCATCCACCATGATCAAGTTGGCTTCATCCTAGAGATGCAGGGATGATTCAACATAAGAAAATCTGTCAGTGTAATCCACCCATATAAATAAACCAAAAAATAAAAACCACACGATCATCTCATTATATGCTGAAAAAATATAATACCCCTCCATGATAAACGTCTTGGAGAGAGCAGGGATACAAGGAACATACCTAAACATAATAAAGGCAATATATAGCAAGCCAACAGCCAACATCAAACTAAATGGAGAGAAACTCACAGTGATCCCACTGAAATCAGAAGCAAGACAAGGTTGTCCACTCTCTCCATATCTATTCAATATAGTTCTTGAGGTCCTAGCTAGAGCAATAAAACAACAAAAGGAGATCAAGGGGGCACAAATTGAAAAAGAAGAAGTCAAACTCTCACTACTGCATGAATAGTGCATCAGTAAGCATGGGTATGCTAGTATTTCTGTGATATACTGACTTAGAGTCCTTTAAGCATGTCTGGGTGATACAGTAGTTCTATTTCTAGTGTTTTAATGAACATCTACACTAATTTCCATAGTTGTAATACCAGTTTATGTTTACACCAGCAGTAAGTGTTTGTTTTTTCTGTGTACCCTGGTCAGCATTTGTTGTCATTTGTTTGCTTGATGACTGCGAAGAGGTGGGCTCTCAGTATAATCTTCATTTGTATTTTTCTAATAACTAAGCATGTTTAATACTTTAAAAAATACTTATTGGATGTTTGTCTTCCTTTGTGAACTGTGTACTTGTTCATTAGTCCATTTATTAATTAAGTGATTTCTTTTTCTGAGTGGTTAATTTTTAGAGTTCTTTATGAATTCTAGGTATGAATCCCCTATCTGATTTTCTACCATTCTATTGGATGCTTATTTGATTTTTCTAATTGTCTCCTTGGCTAAAGAGAAACTTTAGAATACTATGCAATCAGCCGTGCAGTAGTGGTGCACGCCTTTCATCCCAGCACTCAGGAGGCAGAGGCAGGTGGATCTCTGTGAGTTCAAGGCCAGCCTGATCTACAAAAGCTAGTTCTAGGACAGGCTCCTTAGTTACGTGAAACTCTGTCTTGTAAAACAAAACAAAATAACAAAAAAAATCTATGCAATCTTGTATTTTCATTCTTGGAATTGTTTCTTATGCTATTAGAGTCCCTTTCTAAAACTTCTTGCCTGTGCCTATATCTTGAAGTGTTTTTCCTGTTGTCCTTAAGCTATTTCAAGCTTTACATTAAAACTTTAGGCTCATTTTGAATAGATGCTTGTGCAGGGTAAGAGATTTGAGTTCAGTTTTAGTCTTCTATGTGAGAATATTAATACTCCATTGACTTAAGTCACTTTTAGTGTTGTTTGTTGAAATGGTGCTTTTTTCCTACTGTATATTTTTCATACCTTTGTTAAAGGCTAAGTAAATGTATCTATGTGGATTTATTTCTAGGTCCTTCATTCCTTTCCTTTATGTGTATATTTTTTGTGTCAGTTGATCTTGTTGCTATGGCTCTGTAGTATGGTTTGAGAGAGGTCTCTGGTGTCTTCAGCATTGCTCTTTTGGCATAGAGTTGCTTTGACTATTCAGGTCTTTTGTGCTTCCATATAAATTTTAGGATTTTTTCCTAGATGTGGATTCTTTTCAACTCCTTGTCTTGGTTTTGCATTATTTTCCTGATTTCTGAATTATTTTCTTCTGTTGTCTTGTAGATCATTGAACTTTTTCAGAGTAATTGTTTTATACCTGTCAAAACATTCATGGATCTCCATTTCTTTGGAGTTGTTTACTGGCATTTTACTATGATTTTTTTGGTATTGTCATGTTTCCTGACTTTCTTTATATCATTTTCCCCAACATATTTATTGATTAATTGGATATTTCTCACAACACACCCTGGCCTGGTCACAATCACCTTTCAATCCTCCAAGGTCTACTCTTGTGACTTCATTCCCCCCCCCCCCAAAATAAAAGGATGAGGAGGAAGAGGAAGAAGGAAGAGAAAGAAAGAGAAGAAGGAGGAGGAAGAGGAGGAGGAAGAGAAAGAGGAGAAATAGAAGAAGGAGGAGAAGTAGAAGAAGGAGAAGAAAAGGGAGAAGAAGGAGGAAGAGGAAGAGGAAGAAGAGAAGGAGAAGAAGAACTCGGTCCAATTTGTGTTGTCAAGTATTCACTGGAGAATGGTTAAATTCCCAGCAGCAATCCCCTTTAAGAAGACTGAATCCTTCCCTACCTAAATCCCTGATAGTGTGGAGAGCTACAATTCAGCATCCTTATCACAAGTTTTAAGAGTTCTGTTCAATGGTTTCCTGTTTAGACTGTTACTTTTTTGGGGGTAGGAGTGGGGGAGGGGTTATCACAGAAGCCTCTATGACTTTCTCAGCTATGAGTCTACAGTCATCAGTACCACTATAGAAGTAATTCCCTTGTCCTTTGCAGCTAGTGGGAGCATCATGGACTTCCACATAATTTCTGGAGACAGAAAGGAGTATAGACACTCTTGTGGCACTTTACAGCATCACAGGTCATTGTTAAACATGACCTCTAGGGCAATATGGGCCATGACACCAACATGGCCCGTGGTAGCAGCATGGACCACAGACATCAACATGGCTTCAGACTGTGGCACAGGCCATGGAAATCTGCATGGCCTTTGGTGATAGCACAGGGCATGGGCATCAACATGACCCATGGACATTCTTCATATACTTTCATTGTATCTGCTTATTTGAACACATTGTCAGCTAGCTCCCCTAGGCTTTATCATGTGACTTCTATAAGGAAAGTCCTTCAGTTTCAGGACAAGGGTGTGTCAGGGTATGACTTGGGGCTGTATTCGAGTGACTTGTGGCAGTGGATATAGTGGTATGGGGCTTCAAGTACAGGTATGTGAAGAAGTCACAGTCCAGGTGAGTATGCTATCTTAGGAAGCAGAGTTTGTGATAATGGCAATTACATGGCTCTTGGCAGCAACAGCCACATGGAGCCCATGGCAATTGAAAGGGGGCTTGGAGTTGTGGATCCTCAGCAGCACCTGGCAGAATGCACATCTGGGTAGGTGGGGTTAGGACCAGTAGTGTTCACACATACAGAAAGGAATGGCACCAGGGATCTTGATGGATATGTTTGTGTGTGAGACTCCAGGGGATGGGACTGGTCCTAGTGATAGGGGCCAGGGCCAGGTATAAGTGGCTTCACTAAGTTCTTAGCACATTTACTGGGTCAACTCCAGTGGGAGAGGCAAGTGGTAGCTCAAGAAACTCCATTTAGTGAAAGCAGAAACTCATGAGGCCCTCAACTGCTAAAATCCCTTAATATCTGCAGTAATTGATGGTTTCCTCCACAGTAAAGGGTGCCAAAATTTGCTTCGGAACATGCTGCAGGGTTCTATGCTGGTGAATGCTGCAAGATGCTCAGCCTCTCTGTCTAATCTCTGTCTGTCTGTCTCTCTCTTTCACGTGTGTGTGTGTGTGTGTGTGTGTGTGTGTTGTGGGGTTGTGTCTGAAGTGACTGTAAAGCTATGGAGTTTCTCAGTGGTGAGACATCCTCCATGTCTTCCACAGAGTACACTTCAGGGAGCCCCAGTAGCACTTGCAGCATGATTGACATTCATAGTCCCTGTCCTTCTTTCTTGTTCCTATCCCATTCCTCTGGGGTCTGAACTTTGTTTGGCCTTTGGAACCATTTGTGTATTGTGAAACCAAAGTTTATTCTTTGGGCAGTGTCCTGAGGGTCTGAGACGGACAGACAGACACACACACATCTGTTTTTTCCTTTAGGGGAACTTGTGGGCTGAGAAGATCCATCAATCCTCTAAGCTGTGCTACCCTCAGGGGTTGGATGATGCAGGTAAAGGGAAACTGCTTTTCCTGTCCTTATATGTGTTTGGTTCTATGCTCCTGGTGTTCAGATCCAGGTAGGGCCTTTTGCTTGCCAGATGAACTAGTTCCATAGCCCCGTCTTCCTTCCTACCTTTATGCAGTCATGTTTACCTTTCTTCCCCTTTGTGTGGCTGCACCAGCTTAGCTGATCTTTTTTACATACTCAGAATATTTTTTTAAATGAATACCTTTCTTTTTTTTGTTAGATGGTGGAATGTCCTATTCTACCATGTTGCTGATGTTATGACTCTTATTGCCAGATGCAGCCTTTTAATTTTGGAAAGAGAACAATCTTAATGCTTGAGAGGTGTTATTTTAAATCTAAGAACAAGTACAGTGAATGCACTCAGATCATATGCTTGTGCATCATTTGGTACTATATATTTCATTAATGAGGTCATTTTCCAAAGGGAGAATAATGTTCTCACCTAACTCATATGACAATGTGGGGTCTTGTCCACTGTTTGTAGATGCAGACGGGAAAGGGGGGCACGTGGGGAAATTGCTTACTGAGGTATTGAAGTAGTAGATGTAATCTAGAATCATTAAACTGAGCATCTTCCTTTTCTATATCTATCTAGATTTGAAATGACCGACTTAAGGAGGAAAACTTGTTTTTAGGATGCAGTTCTGGATGCTGCTGCACTTTTCACTGCTGTATTGATCACATAGTAACGCACTTTATTTATTCAGTAAACATTAACTGCACACAGACACCAGGATGATCACCGGAGATAAAGAAGGAGTGTATCTGACACTGTAAACACAGCATACCAATAAATATGAATTTGAGGGTACTTTAATTGCTATCAATAGAAAGTTACAAGGTGTAATGAAAATATCTAATACAGCCATGGAGGTTCTGAGAGTTTCCTGGAGGAGCTGAGATTTTATTTTATTTTAGTTTAGCTTTTGAGACAGAAACTCACAGGATAGCTCGAGCTAGCACCACATCCATGACAAAGCCTGGACTAAATACAAACAGCTTCCAATTTTTCCTGTGCTCAAGTAAAACTAGAGGCTCACTGGCAAATACAGGATTTCAGTGTGATGAAAGCGGGCATGGAGATTCTGGAGGCTATCGAGCATTCTAGGTCTAAGAATGACCAGCAAGGTCACCATTGCTAAGAGTGAGAATTTTTATTTTTATTTATTTATTTTTATTTTTTAAATTTATTTATTTATTTACTAAAGATTTCTGTCTCTTCCCCGCCACCACCTCCCATTTCCCTCCCCCTCCCCCAATCAAGTCCCGAGTGAGAATTTTTAAAATACAGTTACTGTTGTCTCCTCTGCAGACCACAGCTCCTGCAGCACGGAAGAGTCCCCCTCCACCCTGCGTACTTGCAGAGTCTTTAATCTCTGTGTTCTCCCTGAACAGAATTGTATAACTTACTCCCCCCTCTCTTTCTCTTCCCGTACATTTTTCTTACTCCTTCCCAAATCTAGCTGGAGTGCAAAGTTAAGTTTATGTTTACGACTAAAACTAAGTAACAACCATACCCCCAGCGTGCTACTTGCCAGAGTCATGGGCAGGTAACTCAGATTTTGACTGTTCTTCTTCCCCTTTTATACAGCAAAGATGCTAACTTACCCGCCTTCATAGAGGCAGGTTAGAATTAAGCATCCACCTCAAGGTTTTAGGACCTGTGCCCTGCTCAGAAATGCCACTTGCCTGTACTTAGAAGGCTGGACCTCAGTGAGAAAAGGTGAAGGCAGGGGACCGCTGGTGAAAAGTTCTAGGAACAGTCACTGAGTATAGTGTAAGAACATCACAAACACAGTAGACCCCATCAGCAATTTATTAGTTCTTTGAGAATTTCATAAAATGTATTTTGAATATATTCATGATCAGCTTCTCACCCTGACTCTTCATGATCTGACCCCATCTCCATACTCTTCCCAACTTCATGTTTTTTTTTCTTTTTTAATAACACATCAACTCTAATTTAAGATGCCTATATACTCTTGGGTGTAGGGGCACTTGCTGGGGTGTGGTCGACTTACTAGAAGCTAATGTCTTATAGAAAACTGACTGTCTCTTCCTCAGAACCCACCAACTCTCTATAGCTCCTCAGTGGTGGGGACTCATAAAGCCCTTCCCACTCCACGCTGGAATGTCTGCTGACTGCTTGTGTGCAGGCAAGCACAGCTGCTGTGACTTGATGAGTGCAGTTCTGTAATGTCCAGAGGACACTGCTTCACCCTGGTCCTCCATGATCTTTGGCTACGAAAATCTTTCTGCACTCTTTCCTTCAATGTTCCCTGAGTGCGATATAGATGTCCCATTTATGGGTGAGCATGACGGTGAATTAGCAATGGTGCTAATGCCTCAGCTCAGTGCTTAATGTTCCTCTTCACCTTCCAGCTCAAGTGTCATCTGCTCTCTTCTGTCATGCTCGCTTATCGATGGCTTTCATTCATTCTCTGCTCATTTCTGCCTCATCATACCATTTCACATACTTCCCTTTGTAGCACTAACCACAAACTGACATTGACTTTAATGATTTATGTCTCTCTTTATTGATCTAATCTATACCTTATTATGAGAAGGTCACTTTGTGAGAATAGAGAAACTCTTGCCTTTTTATCTTGGAGATCCCAAAACAGCACGATTCCAAATGTATGGATGTCAGGTAATTACCCAGGAGTGTGTGTGTGTGTGTGTGTGTGTGTGTGTGTGTGTGTGTGTGAGAGAGAGAGAGAGAGAGAGAGAGAGAGAGAGACAGAGACAGAGAGAGAGAGAGACAGAGACAGAGACAGAGAAAGACAGAGAGACTTCTGGCTTATGTAGAAATTTCTTGCAACAAGAATAGAACAAAACTTCAAATTTAGACACATGTCTGTTGATTACCTCTCAAAGACTATTCTCCAGATTGGGTTGTTTAACCACTTACTTACCTTCAAGTCATCAAGTAAGAGCCCAGCATGGAGGCCCCTGCCTGCACTTAGGTAGAGGCAGAGAGATCTGGAGGGCAAGGTCATCCTTGGCTGCATGTGAATTCCAAGCCAGCCTGGGCTACATGAGACCCTGTCAAACCAGAACAACGCAGAGCAGAAGAGAACAAAACCAAACAAGCCCTGATTAATTATCTCTGTGCATTCTACATCACACAGCAACATTACATCCATTTCTATGGCCGTTGGCTAAAATGAATTGGTTTCCCTCTGCTAACAGGTGTGGCTTATTTTGGTACCTGTATTATTTTTCTGATAGATGAAAAAGACCAATGGCGAGAGTGCTAGACAGATCTATTTGTGGTGACTTCACCCTCCATTTCAAGCTCTATTCGTAAATACCACCCTTCTTTTCACCTTCTAATTATAAACTGACTCAGATAGAGCACCTAACCACGAAGCAGAGGGCACAGCTGATCACAAAAACACGAACTCATTCAGTTGAAGTGAGATTGCTCCAGGTTTTGTAACATGAAAGGAACAGAAACAATAGATTGCAGCACTACCCTGAAATTAAATTTTTTATTTAACAACTAGTGGTGATAAAAAAAATTCTCTGTCATGCAATCACTAAGTGACAAAAGTTGTGGACATATAATTAGTATTGGAGGTTGAATTCAGTTTGCCATACATTTGTGTACACACACACACACACACACACACACACACACACACACACACAATATGTGTTTGTTTCCGTGGAAAACTGTGCATGTATGTAGAGGTCTGAGGTCAGCCTCAGATGTCTATTTCAATTGTTCTCAACCTTACTTTAAAAATATTTTTAATGTCATTCTTTTAAAATGTGAATCATGTATGCAAAGTATTTTCATTATTTCTACCCTCCACAACCTCTTGCATACTCTCCCAGGATCCCTCCAACTTGTCTCCCTCCCAACTTCATGTTGTCTTTTAAAATTTTTATTATTAAGAACTTCGTGAGTTCAATTAGAGCTGACCATATTGCTCATGAGTGTGGGACCATCTACTGGGGTACAGACAGCCTACCAATAAGCCACTACTTCAAAGAAAAGTGAATTTTCCTCCTTCAGTCACCATCAGCTGCTAATAGGTCCTCTGCTAGGGGTGGGACCTTAGGAACCTCTCCCCAATCCAAACTGTAATGTTGACTGACTTGATCTTTTGCAGGTCTTATGCAGGCAACTGTTGCTGTTGTGATTCGATATGTATCAATCATGTCATATCCAGAAGACAGCATTTCAAAGCTCTCCTCCCATTTTCTGGCTCTTAAATTCTCATCACATTTTCCAAGACAGGATCTTTCAGGGAATCTGGGATCACTAAATTGGTTAGATTGACTGGCCTGTAAGGGCTAGAGTTAATGGGCCAAGCAGTGTTTAAAAGAATACAGTTTCCGTGTAATTATTTCGGGACATAAGCTAGCAGGCGGCCGGGAGCCTGGCTGTGGGAAGAGGCCCGCATCTCCTACTACAACTGAGCTATCTTTCCAGCCCCAGTCCTTATTTTATTTGAATAGCATTTAAATTGAGAGGGTGAAGATATGGATTTACCAAACTAGATTCATATTTAATATGAGGTAGACAAGCAAAAGATTTTGTCTTGTCGTTTATGTTGACAGTGTGATCCTGAAGAGCAAGACAACAGCTTCAATTATTTTCATATAGTTGGATGGATTTTTTCAGGCTCACCTCTTAAAAATATTGGTCTCTATATTGGCTATTTCATTGTTCATTGCCAATAACACAATATAAAAGCTGGGTGGTTAAAAGCCAATTATGTGCAACCATTTATTCACTTACTAAGTTAATAAATAATTTATGTCATGTAGGAAAGACAGTGGTGAATAGGATCATTAGGTTCTTTGATTTTAAAGAGTTTTCATTTCACTCCAAAACAACTAGAAAATCTCATTCACGGCCGGGCATAATTAGGATGACCTAGCTGTATCCTCTAAGATTAAGAAGATGAATATCCATCTTCACTGTAAGGTTTTAGGGCGTTAGAAATGCAATCTGACTATGGTATATAAAAGTAGTGCTCTGAGGAGGTTATGAGGATATGGTCATGAGTACAGAGTTTCTATGATTAAAGCTTAATGGTTTTACAAGAATAGGCAGAGAAGATAGAACTTACACCACAGATACACACTTCTACTCCTCATGACTGCTGTATTAGGCCTTCACCACCTCAGGAGTCTACCAGAACGGCTGCACACAGTACGCATATATGGAGAGAATGAGGGTTTGGGTGTCTCATTTTTATTTTAGTCCATCATCAGCTGGAAAATCCTGGGATGCTCAATGGTGAACTCAGTGTGGAATTTGCTCTGCAGGAGCCTGAGACGAAAGGGTCACCGTGAAGATGAGACCCGTTTTGGCTACACAGTGAGTTTTAGGCAAGCCGGTGCTACAGAGTGAGACCTTGGCTCAACAAAACAAAACAAATCAAAACAAAACAAAACAAAACAAAGAGAAAAGAAATATTTTGGGAGTGCCTTGGTAGCTCAGAAAAATGTCCTATTTCTGAGGGAGACAGCAAGTGCAAGGAGATTCTTTTTCTGAAGAGGTGAGTTCATTTAGCTTTTCCTTGAGCCATGTGGAAATCACTGCAGTTTGGTGAGAAGTTAGCATGCATCTAGAAGTGACTGATTGTTATCCAGTTTCATATTATTTCTGTCCCCCACCATCCCTTTCTTTTTCCGCATGAACCCTTCCGTCAGTGCCAGGCTTTGCCTTATCGTGAGCTCTTAACTAAAGGATTTTATCCTTTTCTTTCTGTGTCTCACCATTGTTGTGCTACAGATGTTTAGAGAATGAAGGTCCTTTAGGTTACTTGTGGGATCCTTTGATACACAAACATGGAGTAAACATTATCAGTCAACAGACAGAGCTGATATTTGGCACCATCCAACATGTGCCTAGGAATATCTAGGATACTTCGGAAGTCTTAATGCAAAGAAGAGTCATTATCCTTCCCCTCAAATAAAGTATATTTATTTTTATTAAAAAGCAACCCTCACAAAACAACAGAAACACCCCACATTTGAATGTTGGAGCATTTCCTCATTTATAAAGTAGGATATTACCTGAAATATGGATGGTTGGTTATTGTGAAAACCAAATGAAGTTATGTAATAACTATGCCTGGAAAACATATGTCTTAACAGTCTGATGAGCAGTAAAAATATAGGAAGTAAATTTTCATTTGGGAAAATCAACACTTAATGTAAACCTAGAAAAATTTTACTTGCAAAGCATTTAATTTTGGTTCAAGGTTTTTTTATTTTTTAAGAGAGTGAATCGTCATTTTGGGAGAAAGCTATTGCATGCACATGTGCTATTGCGAGTTTACAGTTTCTGGGCCGTTTCTGAAACAATGACACCTGGGTAAAAGTGGTGGCTGTCTGCCAGACAGTGTTCCATTCACATAGATGGCTGTGGTACAGATGCTCCTGAGGGCTGGCCAGGAACCTGCTGTGCCATTCTCTCCTTCACAGAGTCACTTTGAAGGTCGAAAAGCAAGTCTCAAATATGCTAGGTCCCCTCACTAGTTTTTTAGGCTGCACTTAAAAAGAGTTGGTTTTGAGACCAGGTTTCTTTTCACAGTCCTGGGTTTCTTTGAACTCATTATATATCTTAGGCTGGCCAGAAACTCACAATCCTGCCTCCATATCCTGAGAGCTAAGATTATAGGAACATAGCCACAGTGCTTGGCTGGATTCTCACCTTTGAAAGTAATTTTCTAACAGTGATGAGATATATCATTAGAAATCAGCTTTGTGTTGTAGAGTAAAATTATTATGCACTATGTATTAGTCAGTGTTCTATTGCACCATGACGGTAGCTCTCATAAAGGAAAGTGCTTCACTGGGGCTTGCTTACAGTTTCAGAGATTTACTCATCACGGCAGGGAGTATGGCAGCATGCTGACAGACATGGTGCTGTAGAGTAGCTGAGAGTCCTACTTCCATATCCTCAGGCAGCAGGAAGATTGAGACACTGAGGAAGCTTGAGCTTCTGAACCCTCAAAGCCTACTCCCAGTGTCATACTTCCTCTAACAAGGCCACACTTCCTAATCCTTCTAACGACTGCCATTACCTGATGACTGAGTGTTCAAATATCTGAGTCTATGGGGGGCATTCTTATTCAAACTACCACTTCTGTATAACTCTTTCCCTTTTTGTTTATTGAAAACAGCTTCTTTTCTCACAAAATGTATCCTGATTTGCTTCCCCTCTCTCTACTCTTCCAAGTTTTTCCTCACCATCCTTCCCATCCATACCCACTCTTTTTGTCTCTGATTAGAAATGAACAGATTTCTAAGAGACAGAATTAAAAGATAACAAAGTAAATATAATAAGAAAAATAAAAAGCTATTACATTGATACTGTTGGACATGGCAAATGAACATAAGGAAAAGAACCTAAGAGAAGGCAGAAGAATCAGAGACCTACTCATTTGCACACTCAGGGATCCCAGTAAAAACACTGTGCAGACCCATGCAGGGCCTGTGTATGCTGCTTCGGACTCTGTGAGTTCATAGGAGCGTGGCTCATGCTGATTTAGAGAGCCTGGTTTTCTCGGTATCTACTAGTCCTTCTGACTCTTATGTTCTTTCTGCCTCCTTTTCTGTGGGATTCCCTGAGCTCTGAGGGGTGGGGTTTAATGAAGACTTACCCTTTAGAGTGTCAGTGGGGTGTCCTGGTCAAAATGAACTACCAGGACAATGTAATATTTGATCAGTGGCTCGCAGGAGATAAGGAAGAGAACTATGTACATATCTAGTGAGAATCAGGCGAAGAGGACGGTCAGCCAAAGGGGTTGAGATGGGGAAGATTCAGGCATGTGAGAAGTTTGTAAGGAAGTCACTGTGGCTGGAGTAGAGTGGGGAGCAGATGATGTGGAGAAGGAATAGAGACTGGCAATGATGAGCATTGTGGCTACTGTAAATACCCATTTTGACTCTGAATAAATAAATAAAGGGACTCATTATTTATCACCTTATTTTGGGAACTCTTGGAGTTTGCAAACTCCTTATAGACTACTGGCCTCAAGATCTAAATTTATCTTTTTTGATCTGCCTTATGACTGTTATGGTGAAATGAAAATAGCCAACTTGAGTGCTACTTTCTGATTCACCCTTAATTGGGCCACAGGCTCATGTCGTCATTCTAAATGCCCCAATGTCCTTGGTCAGAACATGAAGGTGTTTATTACAAAGGCAATCAACTGTTACATAAACTGTTGTTTGTTGGTGGTAGTAACTCAGAGAAGGAGTCTGTAATAGATTCTTCCTGACTAACAAGCACCGTCTGCAATGTGTTTAGACCAAATAGTGTTGGTGCATGTACTATGAGTTAAGTGTTACTAAAATGTAGAGATTCTGCCACTGTAGGTGATTTCTAATTTTGGCTTTCCATTGTGTTCATCACAAGATGTGGGAAGATTCTGTAGCTAGGAGGAGAGAAATGTGAAATAAATGAACCAGGTAAGAAGAGTCTTCCTTCCTTCGTGTGACATGGTAGTCCTTATATATGATAAAATATTAGCATTCATTGACAGACCTTGTGATAGGAATGATATGTTCAGGCTCTTCTTTATGATTTAGTGAGATAGATTAACTGTGATGGGCTTTTCAAGTTTTATAGGACATAAGAGCACAAAGCTGTAACCAATGGTCTGATTATCAGATTAACTATGCTTAACTAGTACAATTCTTGCAAATAGAGTAAACAAGGGTGTTATAAATAGTTACTCCCAGACTAGATATACCCAGCTGAACTATCCCTAGAAAATAAAAATGCACAGCTATTCTAGATTTGTGATAGGTGCTTGTATGGGGACCCTGATCCTCTTGCTCAAGTCTATGTCCTTTTATCCAAAACAATGGTTTATTAGATGCATTATAGGATCACCAGAATACTGAGTCATATATTATATGGGGTTGCATGCCATCTTTATTCAAGTTATGTACTTCCAAGTCAGCATTCCTTTCTTTTGGTAGACATAGTGGAACCAAGGCTGAAAGCTATGATGTGACCTGATCAGAACTAGTAACCAACAGCACGAGTCATCAGGGAAATGCAGTCTTGATCACAGAACTAGTAAAGAATATCTATTAGCTTTCTAGGACCAATACTATGTTGCTCAAGGTTCAAACACAAATAAAATTATTAGAAGCATCACTGCTGATTTAGGTATAGTAGCTCATAACTGAATCCTAGTAACCGAAAGACTAAGGAGCATTGCCATGAGTTTGATGCCATGTGGGCTACATAGTTCATGATTAGCTTGAGCTATAAGACCTTGTTTAAAAAAATAACAAAAAATTGTGCTTAAATGTTTGATTCCCTCATGAGATTCTGTAATATTAATAGAAGTGTTTTGTATTTTAAGCAGAGTTTAAATTAAACCAAGGACTCTAAGTTGATACATACCTAATAAAGATATTTCAATGCTCAGCATATATTGGAATGACATTTTACTTACAGTGATGTGAAAACAGTATCTATTCAGTAGAAACCATGCATCAACCTTTGGGTTTTTGTCTTTATTCTAGACTTATGATGTACTGTCTAATACTCTTTTTGATGCTTATTGCTTTGACTGAAGGCCTCCCTCCAAGCCAGGTAACCAAGGAGACTGACTGATTCGAATATTCTACTATGCAAGAGGTTGGTAAATTATGGCTTTTATTTGGTTAGATTTGTTAAATGCATTTAAACGTGTGGCATTTTCAACTTAAGAAGTGTTTGTAGATGTAACACCATTTTAAGCTGAGGACCTAGTTAGGCACACTTAATCACATAGAAACATTTTGGTTGCCACTTATCAAATGTACAGATTAATAGAATTCTGTGTGATATTTTAATGAATGCTTTCACTGTGCACTGATCAAATCCATTCTCCCTTTACCTATACTTTTCCTGCTTTTTCCAACCTCTTACATTTACAATTCTATAATTAGGTCAATGTTTTTTCTTTTAAGCTTGTCATATGAAAAATATGTGGTACCTGCCTTTTTTTTTGCCTTGATTATTTCACTTGGCATAGTGTTTCCATTCTATCTAGAACAGGATTTTATTCTTCTTTATGGCTTAATAATTACCCATTGTGTATGCATGCATGTACATTTTCTTTGTTCATTCATCCATTGATTGGCACCTAAATTAATATATCTTAGCTATAAATACAGGCATGCAAGTCTATCCTTGGTATGTCAATTTTATTTCCTTTGGACATGCACATGTTCTCAGTAATGAAAAGTAGTTGTTAGTTCATAAGTTAGTTTTAATTTTAATTTTTTCAAGAGATTCCAGACTGTTTTACATAATGATTGTATAATTAACATTCCTATCAATGGTGTATGAGACTTTCATTTAATTCACACCCTCATTAACCATTGTTATCTTTGGTTTTTGATAATAGCCATCCCAACTAGAACAAGGTGATATGTCGTTGTTAAGGTTTGCATTTCCCTGATGGCTAGTATGATTAAGTGTGTTTTATACATTTGTTGGTTATTTGTATTTCTGCCATTGAGATGTATTTGTTCAGACTTCTTTGTGTATGAGAAAGCATGTTGGGGGCAGATATTAAAATTAGCATTCATATGAATTCAGGAAAATAACAAGGTAGGGGCAATGCCACCTTTGCTTATTATAAAGGTCCCTGTTTACTTTTCTTCCCCAGAGGGATAAATTAGGTAGATTATTTTATGGAGCTGGGAGTAGGGTAAATCTGGCTGCTCTCAATACTTGTTGATTTACACAGCAAGGATTTCCTTTTGATTATCAGTTCAAGCTGCTTATAAAGGGGAATAGTGTTGTGGAATATTTGTTTACACTGTAGAGATGTGTCTCCACCTACGTTGCCTTCTGATTGGTTTACTAAAGAGCTAAATGGCCAATAGGTAGGCAGGAGAGAATAGGTGGGACTTTTGGGTGAGAAAGAGAGAGAGAGAAGAGAGAGAGAGAGAGAGAGAGAGAGAGAGAGAGAGAGAGAGAGAGAGAGAGAGAGAAAGAGAGAGAGAGAGAAGGGGGGAACTGGGAGAAGGAATCTAGGTTTGAGATTTTATCAGCAGACTTGGAGCATGTCAGATATGCCTACTAAGAAGAGGTAACCAAGTCGTGTGGTAGAATATAGATTTAAAAACATATGGTGTTATTTAAGTTATAAGAGGTAGTTTGGAGAAAGTCTAAGATAAGGTCAAGCTTTCGTGATTAATAATAAGTCTCTGGGTTATTATTTTTAGGCTGGTAGTCCTGACGAAAAAGTACTACTATAGAAGAGTTCACACACAAGTAGGCTTGGTGCTGCCAGAGAGCAGCCAAGAAGACTCTCTGGAGTTCTTGACACTTAGCTGTGTTTAGCTCACAATCAGTGTGCAGAACCTGGGGTTTAAGGGAATGCCAAAGAGTAAGAGAATAAGGAAAAGTACCAACTTTTTATTCAGAGAGCCCTGACTTCAGCACTGTTTTATAGTGATTTAACATGAGTTAAAATTTGATGCATGTATGAAATATATATGTTACTACTATACACTTGGAGCAATGCACACACCCACACACAGAGTTCATTATAAGAGTTGATTTTCTTAGTAGAGTGCTCTCATTGTCCTCTCATGTCAGAAATAATAGTTAAGCTTTGATGAGTCTGAAGTAGATTATTGGTGTTTCATAACAGAATTCCTAGGTTGTAGCATTGTTCATAATGACCAAACCTAAATCAAGAGCCCAAACTGAAGACTCTTAGGAAAGAATTTAGACTCTGAGTAGCAATGACCTGGAAGGGAAAGGGATTTTTCGTTGTCCTTTTGCTGCTTTGAACCCACCTTTGTCATTCAAACATTCTTTCAAGATTTTTGGAACACATTGATGCTTAGGGTAGTTTCTAGTCTTGTAATATCTGTGTTTATCTTTCTTCATTCTTCCTCCCCTTTAGTCTCTATCATATTTAACACAGTACATGAAGTAAATAGATGTCCACAATGGTCTGGTTGATTAAATCATAAGCAAGTCTTTTAAAAATGAGTAATTGAAAATATTGATGTGATAGAGATCGAAGTCTCTGTGTGATCTTCACTTGATCTCTTTCACCAGCAATTCTGACTGCTTATTGCTGATGAGACTCAAAATGGTGCAGCCACTATGGGAATTAGTGTGCAGGTTCCTCAGAAACCTTACAACAGGCCTACCATATGTCCAACTGTACCACTCTTGGGTATATACCCAAAAGAGTATCTATCCTGCTGCAGAGATGCTCGCACAACTGTGTTCATTGCTGCTCTGTTCACATTAGCCAGGAAAAGGAAACAGCCTCAAATTCTATCAACTGATAAATGGATAATGAACAATGGAACATTACTCATCCATGAAGATTATAAAATTATAAAATTTACAAGTAAATATATGGATCTGGAAAGCAGTTATTCTGAGTGATATAACCCAGACCCCAAAAGACAAACATCAAATATTATCTCTTATTTATAGGTGTTAATGTTGAATCTACAGCTGTGTTATGTTTCATTTGGAATACACATAGAGGCCAATGGTTTAATAATATCTAAGTATTTGGTTTAGAAATTACAGTGTTATAGAATGAAAGATTTTTTCCCTTTTAATTCCAAACAAATCACATGGTTCACAAAACTCAGCAGCAACAATGTGCATACTCATGTAGCATGAGGGCCTGCTTGTGGGGATTTCTGTCCTGTTCAGTTCTCACAGCCGGTAAGCCCCAAAGAAAATCACACAGAGGTCTCCATAAGTTATAAACTGATTGGCTTATTAGCTCAGGCTTCGTATTAGCTCTTATAACTTATATTAACCCATTATTCTTATCTATGTTAGCCACATGACTTGGTATCTTTTTTGGCGGGGCAGGTCACATCCTGCTTCTTCAGTGTCTGAACAGGACTGCAGAAAGTGCTTCCTTCTTCCCAGCATATTCCTGTTCTCCTTACCCCGCCTCTACTTCCTGTCTGGTTGTCCCACCTATACTTCCTGCCTGGCTATTGAACAATCAGTGTTTATTTAAAACATAATTGACAGAATACAGAATTGTCCCACACCATACTCATGTTCAAATGTGTGGACAATAACCTAAACAACACCAATGATTCAAGGCCACAGTGGCTGCTGAGTGACTCCTGATGGCTTAGGTGTTTTTTTCCTCTGTGGATATTGTACTGTTTTGTTTCTAAGCCTGCTTACCTGACGTGAAAGTTGGAAGCAATGCCCTAGTGTGACTGGGAACATTACCAAGGCTGAGGTTCTGTGATGAAATTAGGGTGTCAGGGTAGAAACCCAGTCTTTAGATTAAGGCTGACCTGCGTGGTTGAAGCAGATTCTGTAGGGTAAAGGGCTTCTGCTGAATGCTGTGATGGGCAGAAAACTTACCCTAGTCAGCAAAAACACAGGTTTCACATTTTGGTGGTAGGTGAGTGATACATCTGTGATGCTAGAACAGAAGCAGGTGGATCTTAGTTGTGTCCCAAAAGAGAATGTGGGGCTAGCCAGATGTTCGCTGCATAAAACTTCAGATTCAGAACCATTGGTGAGCTCAGGGATTTGGGGATTTGTGTATTGTGGGTGAACTTTCTTTGTTAAGGCTCTCCAGAACCACCCTTAGTTTTGTTGATTTGTAAGAAGGACTCAAAAGACTTGTACAAAGTTGTTCTCACAATCAAGATGAATTACAGTGCAAGGTCAAAGCAAATTCAGTGAAAGCAAAGGCCCATGGGGCCAAGTCTAGAGGAGACTAGGAAGAAGTTTCTAAGAACCCTCTCACCCAGGACATGCTCTGCTCTTTTGTGGGAAGTGCTGTCTGCGAAGAGAAGTCCAGGGAAAGACTCAATGACCAAAGTTTTCTTTTCTTTCCAGGAGGTGCAGGTTAAGGAACATGACAAAATTCCAGGTCTGCAAAAGGAAAGTACAAAGCACCCTGATGTGCAGGTGGTTTGTGTATAGCCACAATAAATCATTCTTGCCAGGGAGGGTATGGTGGGAACCTTCTTGAAGTCTTTATTAGAAGGGCAGGACAAGTTTTGCAAGTAGATCTCAAGAAGACAGACTAAGAACTGTTGTGTCAAAGCCCCTTCCCCACAGTCACCGATGTTGTAATCTGTCAAACACTAATGCTGAGGCTGGGGAGGTAGCTCAGTTGATAGAGAATTTACTGCAGATGCATGAAGACTTGAGCTGGATTCCAGTAGCCATGGAAAACCTATAATCCGAGTGCTCACATGGCAGAATCAGGAGGGTGCTGGGGTCCTGAGCAAGCCAGACTAGCTGAAAAAATAAAGTGAGGAATGAATAAAAAAGACATGAGATATAAACCACTGGTATTCACACATGTGCACATGTACTATACACCTGTGCATACACATGTACATGTGCACACATACGCATGCACACACGCACATACATTGGGATGCTTACTCCTTGCGTACAGGAGAGCCTAGCAGAGATGAAGATTCTAATTTTGTGTGTTTACAAAGGATCAATTGAGATTAATTCTGCTTCAGACTGCCTGGTTGGGTGAGAACCTAAGAATCAAAGGAATGGGGGTTCTGAAAGACATGCCCTGGCATTAGGCCAGGGCAGTTTGATCTCACTGGTTCCTTCACAGGTAAGACCATTTCTAATTGTAGAGAGTTTATTTTGAACTTCATCAGACTGAAGTGACTCAGGCCACTGCCTTGCTTTCAAGCTCCTCCCAAGCTCTGCTCTGAGATGTATTCTCAGCTCTACACTCACATTCAGAGAGGTGAGGATCTATACCAGATTGAGTTTTTTTTAAAAAAAAAAAACCTGAAAGGGTTGCCACAGTATATAGTAAGCATTTACTCAGTCCAAGACTTGTCTTTTAACAACTATAGGGTCTTTCCCAAAGACAGTGGTCATCTTAAAGCCTTGTACCAATGACTCAGAGTTTATTCATTTAAGACTACGCAGGAGGGAAAACTCCCAGCTGAGGTTGACAAGAAAATGTAAGCAAGTGAAGCTAAAAATAAAATGCTGTGTGGGATTCCTCATTTCAGACAGGCTGTGACAGCGCCAAGTGTCACGCAGCTTGGAGCGGTGAGGGAGAGGCATATATTTAGATGGTTAATGAGGGGAGGGGGATTCTATCACTGCTTGAAGAGACTGAGCCACCAAAAGCGATGAAATTTCCCTTGACAGGAAGGAGCATGATTTTGCCTTCCCCATCCTCTCCCCTAAAATCCCTGGGTGACATGACACACTTTCATACCTCCCTAGTACAATCTAGGTCACCTGTCCCTAAAATAGCAGAGTCCAGTGAACAGGGCACACAGTATCTGACCCCAAAATCTAAGGTACCTGCTAGGAACGCTTCATCCCCGCATATCTTATCTCAAGTCAGAGTCATCACCATGGGACATCAACAATGGAACCAACCCGTGCATCAGTAATTGTTTTCCAAACCTTTTGGCCGAGAAATCTTATTTTTCAGAAGTACAAGATACAGGCAGGGAAGGCAGGCCTGCTGTGATGGAAGAGGCTGAGCTAATTCTTTGTTCCATGTCCACTGGCCCCAAATTACAGCGCTGTGGAACCCCCTGGAGATCCAGAAGAGCAGGACTGCTGTGTATAGGTTGTGCATATAGATAATGTGAAAACTTGCCTCAGAGGAGAGTCAGAAAATAGCCAGTGTAATCTCCTCGTAGATGAGAAAGTTGAGGCACAGCAACCACAAGCTACTGTAGAGGCAGGATCTGAATGCATGAACTGTGATTCAAGTTTTCTTTTTGAAGGGGGGCAAGGTCTTATGTATACCCAGGCTTGCCTGGGACTCACTGTGTGGCCAAAGATGACCTTACGCTTTTGATCCTCCTGCCTCTACCTCTGGAATGCTGAGATTATAGGCATATACCACCATGCTCAGTTTATGCAGCACTAGGGACCAAATCCATGGCCTCATGTGTGCTAGGCAAGAACTCTGCCAACAGAGCTATATCCCAGCCCAGTGCCTTCCATTTTCCTGGGGTTGGAGAGACTTTCTAATCTCTAAGTTCTCCTTAGCCCACCCATGATAAAAGCAAACTCAGGGTTGCAAGGCTAGGGAGTAACCCATGCATGCTTCAGAGAAGAGATAAAAGTGAAAGTGCCTTTGGAGTCAAGGTATGCTTTCAAAAGTAGCAGCTTGAGTACACAACCAGGCCATCTTCAATCTTATTCTTAAGCATTGACGGTGCAAGAAAAGCTTATGCACTACTGGGCTCAGAGTGGAGGCTTCCCAACAAGGAATTCTAATAATAAATGAAATTGGGCTTCTCTTAGTTTACTTGCCACCATGACAACATATCTAACAGAAACAGCCTAAGGGACAAAAGGGTTTTTGGTTTATGGTTTCAGTAAGACTACAGTCCACCATAAAGATGGCACTTCTTCAGAAGTCATGAATCAGGAAGAGAAAAGCTTAGCCCTGGAACCAGGAGTATGTAAACCATCAAAAGCTTGTTTCCAATAACCACTTTACAGAAACCAGGATCAACCTTCCAAAGGCTCCACAGTCTTCAAAATGAATTCTACAAGGTGGGGACTGAATGTCCAAAGTATGAGCTATGGGGATACTTTAGATCCAATCCATGGCAGAGCATGGCAAGTCTTTAAGAGCTGCAGCCAGTCTTCACAGAAGATTAAGATTAACTCTGCCCGCCAACCCCCAAGAACAGTATCAGGCTCACCTATATGTAGGCCCAAAGAGAGTAGATTTTTTACCTCAAATTTATATGTTTAAAATCTTAACATATGAATTATAGGTTAACATATAGTGCCACTGGAGATGATTGTATTTGGAGTTGGATCTTTAAAGAGGTTATTAAAGTCAACTGAATCATATTGGTGGCACTTGGTGTCCTAAGAAGAAGAGATTGGGGTAGAGGAAGGTACAAAGGACAGAGCACACAAAGAGGGAATGCAGCTAGCTATAACTGCGGAGCGAGACCTCAGAACAACCCAGCCCTGCTTACATCATAGTCTAGGACTAACAGCCTCTGGAACAAAGAAACACACTTTTCTTGTTGTAGACTGCCAGTGAGGTTGTCTTTGGCAGCGAGGTGGGGACTACAGAGAGCATCCACAGATCTGCCCGGGGATTCTGATTTTGTGGTTCTAACTACTGTTTGAAACTCTGCATTCTTATGAAAGGAAAGAGGAGGGGGTAAAGACTTTCTTTTCTGTTGTGTTGCACAATTTCTATGTTGGCTATCATGTATAATCACTTCCTTCTGCCCAGCTCCCAAACTTTTGTTGTTAAAATGCTGGAATGCTTTTTTTGGTCGTCTAATGTGGATTTTCACAAAGCAGATGAAGAAGTGAGAAGCATGTGTAGCGACCAAAGTATGAAACCAATTAACACTTCAGAGTATACCTAAGAGGGGCTGACAGAATGTCTCCTTAAACCCTGAGAATATTAAGGAGCTTGCTGCTGTTGTTATTTTCCTAGAGCACATGGGGTACTTCTCTCTGCATTCGGTACCCTTGCCCCCAAAGGTAAAGAGCAACTTTTACGCATTCACTATAGCATTGTACAGGAGACCTTAATCAGAGATGTTGGGGAAGATAATCAGAGATGTTGCATCTCCTCTTCCTCCTCTAGTTCCCCACTCGTCCTTCTATAATGAGCTCAATTAAGGTTCTTACAGGAGTAGGGACAACTTACCAGGGTGATCTATAACTGAAGAAAACAGCTCTCGTTCCCTCAGTGACTATTAACTGCCTACAAATCCTCAGAAGGCCTTATGAGTCCTTGCCCCTCCATGGTGGGATGCTGACCGGACCCATTTTTTCCAGGTGCTCATAGCTGCTGAGAGTTCTAGAGTGGAAAGGGAAGATAGCGTTCCTTAACATGCCACCCCTTCTTCTGGCTCTTGCATTTTTCACTGATGTTCCTCGAGACTGTGTGTGTCTGTGTGTGTGTGTATGGGAGGAGGAGGTGGTGGTGGTAATAAGCATGTATTGCTTCTAGCAGACTTGTTGCTAGAACTCATGAGTTGTCTTTTGAGGCTGAGGGGGGATGAGGAGAGGAGATAGGAATGGCACAGGGCATAGGCAGCGAAAAGTTTTTGGAAGACATAGGTGCTTAGGTGATCTACGCTTCACATGACACTGATATCAGAGCTTTCCCCAAATGGGTCAGATGGCTAGACTTGTGGCTTTGGAGACATAGAAATCCATCTGTCTGCCCTAGGGTAGACCACTTAACTTTTCTAAGCCTCAATTTCCTATCTTTAAAATGGGAATAATTATAATCAATACCTCATAGAGTTTTATGAGATACACATGAGTTTAGTTTCTCGTTTGATGCCTACTTATTTATTCAGGTTGTTTGCAGGGAGGAGGGATTTGCTACCTTTAGATTTCCTTTGATTCAGAAGAGCATGGTAAAAACTAGGAATTCATCTGGGCATGATTGTGCTTAGCTGTAAGCCTAGCACACAAGAGGCAGAAGCAGGTAGGTGAATTCAAAGCCAATTGAGATACTTAGTGAGGTTCAGGCTAGGTTGAACTACACAGTGAAATCATGTCTCCATCAGTCACAACAAATACAAACCAAGCAAGCAAACAACCTAAAGGCTGAGGTGAGATGACTTAATTCAAGGCACAGATATGTAATTCTCCCATCTGATCTCTTTTGACAAGTTATTTAATTTATGCAAGCTCCAGTTTGTTCATTAAAACGCAAACGGTGTCGCTGGCTGGCATGTCTCAGAATCTCTGTGAAGATGAGCTGCGAGGCAGTATAAGGAATTCACTGCACAGCACCACAGTAATTTAAATTATTATTATTGCTCTCATGCAGAACACAACAGTTATTCTGAAGGTTGTCCAAATTTGGGTATGAGAACCAATTTCCTGAATGTTATTGATCCACACGTGCTGTGAAAATCACTCCCTGTGGAAAGGTGAAAGATATTCCCAGAGGAGAAGCATTCTTGGTCAAATGAGTTTTACAAATGCCTTACACTCCTGTCCCTCTTAGAGACTACAAGGTCAATTTATACCCTAAATATTATGTGGCTTTGCTTCTAAGACCTCAGGCAAATGCAATACTCTTAGATACCCAAGTGCTTTACGTAAAATAGGGAAGTGTGTGTAACGTAGACATAGTCTCCTGAAGATGTTAAACCATCTCTAGGTTCCCTAATATGCCAGTGTGGTGGAGGAGGGTCATCTTTCTATCTGTTGTTTCATTGGTTAAATAATAAAAAAAACTGCTTGGCCCTGATAGGACAGAAAATTAGGTAGGCGGAGTAGACAGAACAGAATGCTGGGAGATAGAAGCTGAGTCAGGGAGTCGCCATGATTCTTCCACTCCAGACAGATGCAGGTTAAGATCTTTCCTGGTAAGCCAGCTTGTGGTGCTACACAGAATATTAGAAATGGGTTAGATCAATATGTAAGAGCTAGCCAATAAGAGGCTGGAACTAATGGGCCAAGCAGTGTTTAAAAGAATACAGTTTCCGTGTGATTATTTTGGGTAAAGCTAGCCAGGTGGTGGGACGCAGCCCGCTGCTCCATACAATACCAGTGCTATGCATATAGTGCTATAGTGTTGTTATAGCGCATTGTTTAGAAAAGTGAAGCACGCCTGTACATGTTTGGTATAAATGTATTTTGTTCTGAGTATTTAAAAACCACGGTTGGTTGACTCTGCAGATCTGTAGTATACTAAGGTCCCGAGAGGATCTCTGTTGACCAAGCCTGTGAGACGCTGTTGTGGTCACACCCCTCCATTGCGTTTGTTCTCAGGACACTCTTCTTCACAGAATACCCTGGCATTTTGCATGAGTTTCTGACCTCTGACCTGTCTGAGGAGGTACCATACTGTAGTCTTCTTTGCTCTGTTTTAAATATTGGCTCCTTTATGCTCCATGTTTTGAGTCTGTTTGTCTGTCTGTATGCCTGTCTCTCTTTTTCAAACTCTGTCACTTTTTCTTTATGTCTGATATTTGCCTTTGATTTGTATTTGAGTTAAGCTGCAGACTTCATAATTAGAACGTCAACAAGAGACACATTTATGATTTCTGGCTTTTTGTAGGATGATGAGCCTAGACACAGCAGAAGGTCACAGAGGCCACTACTAGTTCCTCTTTCTCTGTTCTCAAAATACAAATCTCCTCCAAATCCCATGGCATTGCTCCCTGCCCTCTGCTTCTTGCCTTTCTTCTATGGCCTTAAAGCTGTATGTCTATAACGTAATGGCCTCTAGAGGGCAGTGTGGTCATAAGAAAGGAAGTTTGCCTTAGTTTTCTGGAAACTAAACCTATCTAGATGCTACTTTAAGAAGTGCTGTCCCTCCCTCCCTCCCTCCCTCCCTCCCTCCCTCCCTCCCTCCCTCCCTCCCTCCCTCCCTCCCTCCCTCCCTCTCTCCCTCCTTCCCTTTCCCAACTTCTTTGGGAAGGAACAAATGTCAGCTGGAGCCTTGGAGGCGAACCCTAAGGACAGGTGGGGATCCCAGAGGACAGAACTCCAACTTTCAAAGAGGCCAGGTCCTGAAGTCAGTTGACCAGGGTGGTGACTGTGACTCTGGTGTCATCACTGTTGGTGTGGACAGAGCTATGAGAATGTTTTCACTTTAGGGCTCTGTTCATTAACGGAGACAACTCTGATTATTTTGACTAAGTGAACTTCAATAGTTACATGAAGATGAATATTTCTGGCTTTGGGGTACTGGATCAAAACAGAAGGAAAAGTGAAGCATGAGAGAGAAATTGGGGTTCAACCTGAGGGTCAGAAAAGCAAAGCTGCTGGTTACTTGCTCTTACCTCAGTCTGAAATGGCGATTCTGCCTTCAGGAATCTCAGAATGAGACTGTGTCTGTGAGCTGTCTCTTCCCATTTTATAATCATCTCTAGGGCTGAGATTAAAGGCACGCACCACTACCGCCTGGTTTCTATGGTAAACTAGTGTGGCTTACTGGGATTAAAAGTGTATGTTACCACTGCCTGGTCTGTAAGGCTGACCAGTGTGGCTGTTTTAATTTTCTGAGACATAGGCAAACTTTATTTGTTAAATTGCAAATGAAATGCCACTGCAGAGAAGGGACATTTGTTTCCATGTACATGGACTGTTTCATGTCACAACATACGCAATGCTTACTGTCTCTTGGTTTTTGGAACAAAGGCTTATCCAGGCAGAGTCAAGTCTTGCAGCCTGCTGGCCCTCAGCAGGGTGAATTGGGCCAAGTCAGTTCATGTACTGGATGTTATAGTTATTTCATCAACTAATTCTGTCTCAAAGAACAGTTGTAAAGGTTAAAAGTAGTGACAAACATAGCATAGTTCCTACTAATACACCAATGTGACTCACAGTGTGGTGCCTGGACCAGCCTTAGTATCAGCCGCATGACCTGGTAACCCACTAGAAAAGAGACGCTTAGGTCCTGGCACCCCATATCTACTTAAACAGAGACTTTGGAGTCCAGCCAGCTGTGTGCTCATAAACCTCTATGTGACACCGAGGTATGTTAGAGCCGGAGAAATGGTGTTGTGCTGGAACTAGCTTATCGATGCTGCTGAATAATAGTATTTATTATTAATTTCATGGTTGTGAATGCTACTAGAAATGAAAAAATATACTGTCTTATAAATGACTGACAATGTTGTTGGAGGACCCAAATACGGAACGTTGGATTTTGAAGAACCAGCATGGTTACGGGCAATAAGAGAAGCCAAGGTCTCATGCTTTGAAAATTGTGCTGGCTGGTGGGACTGGTACTGCTGCTCTGTGCTGGGGGTGGGTTTAAAGGATGGGAAGCGTGGAGACAGCAGAGGCGCGGGAACAGGACGTGCTGACTGAAGGAAATAGCCATGACAATAACTGTGATGTAGAAGTATGGCTAATCAAGAAGTGAGGAAATCGCAGAGCTTTAAAACACAGTCAAGATTTCGGAGCTTCCGTTATAGGCCAGGCTCTGTGACACTGTTAGCACTGGGGACGCTAAAAACGCTTGTGGAGATGAAATATTAGAGAGGTTTGAGTGTGGCACACACACACACACACACACAGAGAGAGAGAGAGAGAGAGAGAGAGAGACAGAGAGAGAGACAGAGAGAGAGAGAGAGAACAATACATCAAAACAAATAAAAATTATAAAAAAGAGAAACATGTTCCAATACTCTTCTGTGTCATGGTTCTCAGTTTAGGAAGATATTACCACGATCAACACCACTATCGTGTGCTGCTTCTGGATTCAGGCCTTGGAAACACTGCCCACACACAGTTCCCCAGCCTTTCTTCCTCTGCATCAGTGCCCCGGATTGCAGCTTCCTGTGCTAGATGTGTCGCTAAAAAATTGTGGAGCCCTTTCTAGCTAGAATTCCTGAGTGAATCCATGGAGCAGAGTTCTCTGGAAGTTATGTTAGACAGACAGCTGGAGCAGAAAGCACAGACAGAGAGGCTGGCAAGAGAAGAGGCTGAGACCTGGGGCGGGGACTTCTTACTGAGACGCTGGTAGGGTTCACAAAATGGAATACGTCAGTTATGTAGGATAGAGGGATTCCTGAGCTGGGCCATTTTCTAGTGTTGTTTGTATGCATGTTGAACCACTGAAAGGTTCTTTGTAGCGAAAGAATACCTTTCTGTTTCTTTCTGGAACTAAGATAAAGGAGGACAAAGGAGTTTATACATAGCAGGGGGAGAGTGGGAACTGTTTCAAAGTGTTCTTTTCAATTATTTCCCTGAAAGTAGGATCCTGTAAAAATATAACATTTTGAAGTTAATTCTAAATTTTCCTGGGTTCTTTATATACACGGGATTTGCACACACACACACACACACACACACACACACACACACCAAGCAACCAACCAAACAAAGAAATATTCTCCTATATTGTTTTGTGTGGTGACTTCAGTTTGGGAAACTATAATTACCTGAGACATGTTCTTCCAGCTGCCGCAAGGATTACCTTCAGAGCTCTGTTCTCGAATACACTTGATCTTGAAGTTCACATGCAACCTTTTCTCAGATGTGGCAGTGATTCTCTCTGTTAGCTCGGTCACTGATGTGTATTTGTGTGATACCTCTTTTAGTTTCCACAAAGAAAATGCTGGGAGGTCCCCTCTGACCTTTAAAATTCTTGGCATGAGCTTGGAGCTCACCTGAGGTGGAAAGATCCTAGGGCTTGCTGTGTGATTCTTTGTTATTTATTTTTAATGTCAAATTATAACAAGAACTTCCAAGGCCTCCGGGGAAATATCCCTAAATAGAACAGAGCACTGTGGTACATCTCTCAGCCAGGTAAAATGAATATGCTGATTGCCAAGAGCAAGTAAAAGAGTGAAGAAGGTATTATTTAAATGTTTGCATGTAGATACAAGTATATATTAATGCAAATAAAACCATAATGAGAAAAATTACATTTTAACAGTTGTGATTGTTCATTTGGATTGCATTAGGTTTAAGTTATGAAGATGTAGATCGTTAGGCTATTGAATTACTAAACAAATACACCATGGAAAGGTTTAGGAGGGGCCAATCTTTTGTATAAATTCATATAGCAATGGAGGGTCTAAGATAAAAGGTGAGTGTGTATAGATAGCATAGATAGATTTTATGGTTTGAGAGTCTTATGTATGCCACTGGACATGAATGGGCTGCATTTCTCTCATGAAAGATGAGAATTCAGTCATATTCAGCAAATACCTGAGTGTTGGCCTTGAGAAGTGGAAGACTTATATTCTCATGTAAGCAAACAAGCCACGTGTTTTCAGTTAATTTTTAGGACTCTAAAATAGGTTGAAGACTGTTCTAATTAGCTTTTCTATTTCTGTAATAAGACTCTGATCAATAGCAACTTGGGAGGAGAACAGGTTCATTCTGTCTTACAGATTGCAGACTACCATCGAAGGAAGCCAAAACAAGAACTCAAGGCAGGAACTTGGACATGGGAGCTCAAACAGGGACCAGGGAGGAGCTTGGATTACTGGCTTGCTTCACCTGATTTGCTCATCTACCTTTCTTATACAGTTCAGGCACACCGGCCTCAGGATGGCACTGCCTCCAGTAGGCTGGGCTTTCTGTATCAGTTATCAGTCAGCAAAATGCTCACACAGACCTGCTCATACTCTAAACCACTGGCAGCAATCCCTCTTCTAGAGAGTGTGTCAAGTTGACTACCTAGTCATCATGAAGAGAGGAAATATACATTGAAATATTCTAGGTACAAGGTTCTGGAAATATAGTGACGAGTAATATGAAGAGGATATTTCCATGGAGTTCATATCTCATTGTATTTGTGTATATCTGTGTTTGTGTGTAGAGCAGTAGAAAAAGAGAAAAACTGTGGATATGTACCATTGAGAGGTTCAGGGTGCCAAGAGAGCTCAAGGAGAATTGATCTGGGCTATCAGAGAACTCTGTAGATGAAGTAATGCTTTGTATGAAATTGCAGAGAAGAACAAACAAGGCCACGAGAGAACAGACAAACACTCTAGGCTGAGGGAACCACATGCCAGTGCCCTGCAATGAGACAATCATCATGTATACAAAGAAATAAGAACACAGGCCCAAACACAGAACAAAGAGGAGCATGGAAACACCTCACTCTGAACTGTGAAATGTGACTAGACACTCAGGGGCTGGCAAAGCACACTGACTAGCTTTGTCTTCTCTAAACAGTCATGACCATTCTCCATCTGGTTTCCAAAATGTGTTCACTTACTCTAAGCCCATTGCTGTTTTGTTAGGAAAATTTTCTTTGTCATGAAGTACAATCATTTTTATTCATTTCTGTTCTAGTTTCTTTCTATTACTGTGATAAAACATTGACCAAAAACAACATGGGAGGAGGACAGGGTTTATTTACCTCATACTTCTATGGCACAGTTTATCACTGAGGGAAGCCAAGGCATAAATTTGACACATGAAGAGAAGCAGAGGCATGGAGGAACAATGCTTTCTGGCTTCTCCTGATTTGGGCTAACTGGATTCCTTGTATAGGCCAGGACCACTTACCCAAGGATGCTGCTGCCTACAATGTGTTAATCCTTCCTCCAGCAATAGCAATTAGCGCTCAAGAACATGCTTCACAGACACACCAATAGACCAATCTGATGGAAGCAATTCCTCAACTGAAGTTCTCTTTTCCAGACATGTCAAGTTGGCAACCAGGAATAGCCATCAGAGCTGCCCAGCTCTAGGCTCCATGCTCTGGAGTGCTACAAAGAAAACCCTCTGCTTATTTTTTCCTTCTTTGAGCTCATATTTGTTTTAGCTCTTCTGATTTCTAAGTTTAGCCCATCCTCATATGGTAGGATTTAAAGATTCATTCCCAGAAATATTGTCTTCTTTGGAGCATACCACTTAGTCAGCATCCTTCCTCAGAGGCCGGGATCACCACTCCCCACCCAGTGCTGGGCCAACACGGAGAATGCTCAATCCTCTTTGATATATTTCTATGATCAAAGTCTTCCTGTGACTCTCTCCTTACAATATGATCAAAAACAAGGCTTGTGATAGACTAAATCCTTTAAACCCCTTTCTTGTAAGCTGCTATTAAGCCAGGTGGTTCTCATCCAATATGTATGTGGGCATTTATTTTTAATTTATACCTTGCCCATTTCTAAAAGTGACTGTTGGTCTAGAAATATACACCTACTCAGCTGAAATGAAAATCCAGAGAATAGCAGAAATGTTACACCTTCACAGTAGATTTTTTTTGGAGTAAGTTCTAATGCTACTTTGCTCGATTTCATTGCATTGACTCAGGTCTCTTGGTTCTAGACTTTACCAGATCTTTCTCTTCCTTGAGTGAACTGCTCTCAACTATGTGCCACCTGGCAATTCGCTGCTACACAGTTCCTGATTCTTTAGGTGAAGTTTCAGCTTCATCACCTACTGGCTGTTTGACTTAGAGTAGATCAACTCCCTTCTCTGTACACTCACTTTTCTAATCTGCATAATGCCGCTCGCCACATAGAGGTATTGAGAAAATGCAATAAACTAATAAAATAAAATCCTTTGAATAATGATAGGACAGGATAAACTCACATATTTATTATTGGATTTATCATTTAAAAAAGATATGTGCATAGGTGTATGTCTGTGTGTGGATATGTGAACACACTAGTGCAGGTGGTTGTGGAAGTCAAGAAAAGAGTTTTCTATCCCTGGAGGCAGAGCTACAGGCTGTCGTGAGCAGCTTTACATGGGTGATGGAAACTGAACTTGGGTCCTCTGCAAAGGCAGGACTTGCTCTTAATAATGGAGCCATCTCTCCAGTCCTATTTCATTTTATTTTATTATTGTGTGTGTGTATGTATCACACACACAGCATGGTGCATGTATAGAAGCCAAAGGACAACTTTGAGGAGCTGGTCCTCTCCTTCCACCTTTACAAGGATTCTGGGGATTGAACTCAGGTTGCCAGATTAATGCTGCAAAGTGCCTTTAGCCACTGATCCATCTCACTGATCCCTTATTTATTTCTGTGTTGAGGCACAGTCTTAACAGTGTAACTCAGGCTGAACCAGAACTGATGATCCTATTGCATTAGCTTCCCAAGTGCTGGGTCTTCTATATGTTTTCTAACACTTATTATTATTAATATGAATATTTATTGAGAATGTATTATGTTCAATGGGAAAGCATGATTGTTTATTTACTTTTGCTGTGTTTGGTTGTCTGGTCCTCTTTGGCCCTGGAGCAATTAGGCCTGAAGTGTAAAAGCCTGAGAGGAGGTGGTTGGGGGGCTGTAATTAATTGACTATTCAAAGAGAACTGACTGGCCTCTTGCCAGGGCTTGAAAACTGGGCCAAGATAGCTTTTCAAATGAACAAAATAAACAAAAGGAAACTGTATTCCCCCGAAGGAGTCAGGCTAACAGAAATGCTGCCATTTTGTTAAATCTCCTTTTCAGCATAAGCCCTCAGGACTGAAATTAAGAGAATACTGAATTGTGAGCAGGAACCCAAATGCTTAACAGAAAGAGATTTGTGGTGTATCCCATGATCATCACCAGACCCAAGGAGCTCACAGAGTCATATATAAGCTCAAGAGAGAACTGGAAATTTCAGTGAGCACCTCTGAAGTCTACCACCGGAGACGTGACCAGCAGATTTACATCAGGCCACCCACATTGTCCAAAGCTTGCTGTGGTGTGGGTTCAGTCCCTTTGAGTCCCAGCACCATGGGCCCTACCTCTGAAGACGATTCCACCATTATCACCCTCTCTTTTACTTCTCCCGAGTAAAGACTTGTTCTCCTTTCCTCTACATCCTAATAGTAAGTAATTTATGCCATTTCAAAAGCCTATTTCATTTTAGTTTTCACGTGGCTCATGCCTGGCTATCTGTGGCTATCCAACAAACCACCTTAGTATTTAGTGGCTCACCGTGGGTCTGTTTTATTTACCAACTCGTGATTTGCTTAGGAGTTCCTGGGTCAGCTGATCTCTCCTCTTATGGCAGCAGTTACAGTAGCTCCCTCTTGGGGGCAGCAAATTCTCCACTGAGAACTGTGACTTTCCTTACAGCAAGGTAGCTAGGTTCTGGCATCTTATTCAAAAAGAACCAAGTCTCCAGTTGTGTTAGCTGAGCCTTCAAGTCACGAGGTGTCACATTTTGATTTATAGGGAGGAAATACAGACTCTGTTACTGGGTGATGTTAAAATAGCACACTGGAGAAAGAGCACACGTTTTGAGAGGTCCTGTGGTGATTTTTTTTTTTTTTTTTTTTTTTTTTGATTTTCGAGACAGGGTTTCTCCATAGCTTTTTGGTTCCTGTCCTGGAACTAGCTCTTGTAGACCAGGCTGGCCTCGAGCTCACAGAGTTCTGGGATTAAAGGCATGCGCCACCACCGCCCGGCCCTGTGGTGGTTTTTAGAGGACAAAATTGGCGCAGCTCTACATCCCTTTAGATCTGTTATGGAATTAAACAGGGCAGTAAATAAGGAAACTGTTGAGTGGATGCTTGTTTTCCTTGGAGGCCGTGCTGCCCCATGAGAATGGGAACTGGCACCCACTGTTTTTTCTGTCCATCTAACTGCTTCCCCCCTTCTCTACCAAAAAGCCCCCTGAATTTATCAAGGAGACCAGGTGCTCCACCATGGTGAGGCTGCATCAAAAAACAAATTAATCATGGTAATCATGATGGGTCTAAAGCATCATGAACGGCATATTCCTCACTTTTGACTTACTGGTGTAGGAATGACCATGAGATCTCATTCTTTCCAAAGAGATGCAAGAGAAACACACATTCCAGGCAAGAGAAGGGGACAGGAAAACTCTGCCTCCACTTTTGCATATAGTCCTGTGGAAACAGAATTGAAAGGGTGGCTGCCATCTTGAAATTGTGATGTTATCGACATGGAGTTAAACCAGCGAACTGATATTCTTAACATTGCTTAGCTCATAGATTAATTAACTCCTGGGCCTGCCTCTCTCCAACATCTTGTTATGTGAAGTAATTAATTATCATTATTTGGAAGCCAATTCTAATTGGCTGTTTCAGCACTGAAGCAGAGCTCAATTAATGTTCATAGAAAAGAATTGAATCCCGTAACTGATTTGGCTAACTCACTTTGTAGTCTGGAACACGCATAGGGACGAGTACACAGGATTATAAAACCACATTTCTTTTCCTGTTTCTGTTCTGAGTTTCCTTTGTGATGTTTGGGGATTTCAGAGATGGATTAGCTCCTGAAATGTCTGCAGTCGGAGCCCTTTCTTTGGCCTACGTATATCTAAACAGCAAGTTTCCTTAGGACATTTCTTTTTCAGTCCATGTATTTAAAACACAAAGGCCTCTGGGTGTGCTGGCTTCTTGGCATTCCCGAGTCTTGCAGCTGAGACATAATGACTAACTACAGGCAATTAGAGAGTGAAGTTGGTACCAAGCACTCAGACTAAATGGAGTATGCAGCTGGGTCGAGGCAGGTCTTTCTGGCATCAGTTGGGGAAGCTTTGCCAAAACACCTGTGAACTTTCACGGCCTGCTAGCAAAACCTTTTCTCTCAAATACTATTCCCCTTGTATTTCCAGCATGTTTCCTAAACTATTGTATTTATTTGACCTTTTAATCTTTCACAGGAAGTTATTATTTTTTTAATAGTATATTTTTTTATCTCTTTTTTTTCCCCAAGCAGATTCTAAATAAGGATGGAGAGCTTAGCCAGAGAATTTTTATTTTTTTTTTGGTTTTTCGAGACAGGGTTTCTCTGTGGTTTTGGAGCCTGTCCTGAGACTAGCTCTTGTAGACCAGGATGGTCTCGAACTCACAGAGATCTGCCTGCCTCTGCCTCCCAAGTGCTGGGATTAAAGGCGTGCGCCACCACCGCCCGGCTTAGCCAGAGAATTTTATGATGGACTAAGGATGGTGAGACAGGAAGGCCCCACAAATAAGCCGTGGAAGGATTGCTATGGCTTGAACGTTCACTCTGAAGCTTGTGTGAGAATTTAATTGCCAGCATGACAGTAAGATGGGACCTTTAAGGCCGTGAGCGTTCTGCCTTCCTGAATGGATGACTGCCTTTATCAGAAGGGGGATTAGCTTTAAGATAAGTTTGTCCTGACTTCAGCTTCCCCATTGCCCTCTGCCTGGCAGGTGTTTTCTCTCTTCCACCATGCTACACGGCAGCACTGGGGCACTCACTAGAAGATGGCACCATGTTCTTAGGCTTCCAATCCCTAGAGTCACAAGCCAGGTAAATACTGATTCCTCATAAATTACCCAGGCTTTGATGTTCTGTTACTGCAACAGGAAGTAGATGGAAACAAAGATGGAGGCAAATGGGCAGGTATTTCACTACCAATTATTTTATTGGCAATTACGTTTGCTCTTTGACAATTTTCTACATATATGGACTGGTCTCTGATAACCCTCTCTTTTCTCTCTTCTATCTTTATCAATACCTACTCCTTCTTATCCATCTTTTCCTCAGATTCAAGGCTTTTGGTCTTGCTTTGTGACCCATTTGGTTTATCCAGGGCCATCTGTGTGACTAATGGATTGGAACCATCGACTGGAGCCTGCTCGGGTCACTGCTTCACCACAATTAAGAAAGTTCTAAGATTTATTTTTATTGTTTTTGCACAAGCTTATGTCTGTGTGTATCTTCCATGTATACGTAGGTGTCCCTGGGATCCAGAAGAGGGTGTTAGATCCTTTAGAGTTAGAGTTAGAAGTGGTTGTGATCTCCCTCATGTAGGTGCCAGGAATTGAACCTCGATCCTCTGGAAGAGCCACAAAGTCATCTCTCCGGCTTCTTCCCATTAGTTTTTGAAGTCTCAAATATGTCTTTCCCCCTTTTCTTCATCCCTTCCCTTCATCAATTACTAGGGAGATAAGGGGCTTTGGTCTGACTAATCACAGGGTCCTGCTATCATCAGGCAGGAATGACTGGTTGTAGGTCAGCCACATGCCCCTAGTCCCCAGTGTCATAGTGGAGTGTCTATTGCTAAGTTCTGATTCTGGAAGGGAGGAGGAGTCTCCAGTCCTGTGGAAGAATGTGTGATAACAGCGATAATAGCAGGGGCATGGATGAGGGCATGTTTCTCATTGCATGAGGAGTTTTCTGAACTGGAAAGTCACAGTACAGAGGACAGCAGACACGGGACAGGGAGAAACAGACCAGTGGCTGTATTATATAGATACCTCAAATGAGCTCTGGCTCTCTGGTTATAAAAACAAAATTTCCACCTTCCCATTCATGCCATTTCATGGATGGATTCCTTAAGCTTATCTACACTGTTAAAATCCTGGTAGTAATTCTCGGAGTCCCTGCTAGTAGAGCACAGTGTGATGGTCTATTAGGGACACAATGATGTCCCAGGCCTTAAATCTCCTTTGTTCCCATTAAGTGATATTGTTATTTGAGAAACCAAGCCATGCCTATCTGGCTGGGGAAATGTTATGTGGGACTGAGACATTTTGGGATGGAAAATAAACAAAAATTTCTGGAGACTTAGTCATAGCCTTTTGTTGTTCCGGTCTGAAGGATTCTTGGGAATGGGTGTACCCAGGGATCCCTCCAGACTACTGACTACGGGTGAGAAAGGATAAATGGAAGATGGTAGTTTAATATTTCCTGTGTCAATATTTTGGGCATGTTTTGTGTGATGTTTCTATTAGAAACAAGAAAAATAAAAATGATATATGTTGTAGCTGGCCCATGTATGTGCTTCTTTCTGAAGATTTTAAAATATGTTATTATTATAATTTCTTTTTTTTTTTTTTTTTTTTTTTGGTTTTTCGAGACAGGGTTTCTCTGTGGTTTTGGAGCCTGTCCTGGAACTAGCTCTGTAGACCAGGCTGGTCTCGAACTCACAGAGATCCGCCTGCCTCTGCCTCCCGAGTGCTGGGATTAAAGGCGTGCGCCACCACCGCCCGGCTTATTATAATTTCATGCATGTATATACAATGTATTTTGGTGACATTTCCCCCTCCACTCCTTCCCCTGTCTGCTCAGATCCACTCCCAACCCTCACCTTCTCTCAATTTCTTCTAATCTTTTTTTAAAAAATTATCCCATCAAATCCTGTTTGTATTAAATTCATGGATGTAGAAACATCCATTGGACTGTGGTCAAAGTACCAGGGGTCACACCCTTAAAGAAAACTGACTCTCCCTCCCACAGAAGGCATCAGTTATCAATAGCTCATCAGCTAAAGGTGGGGCTGAGGAAGACGTTTTTGTGAATGTAACTTGTGGGAGACATTTAGTAAAGATGAGATTATTGATTAGATTGATTTGAATATAGCCATGATGCAGAAGTAGAGAAAGATCCCAACAGTAAGAGTCCCATTGCTGTGCTTTTACCAGCTTAAAGCTGTGTCAGGGATGTGGGGCTTTTGATTTTACAAGGGGAAAATCCTGGGCAAATAGAATGAGTTGGCAACGAAGCTTGAGGACCCTTTGAATATTTGATTCATCAGCACGTTTGCCAAGTACCTGCTAGATACCAGTCATTGTCTTATTTCTATGGTTTGACAGATAAACAAGAAACAATCCTTGCTTCAGCAGACCTTTAGAGTCATGGAGTAAAATGTGAAGTGGGATCTCTTTAATTCTGTGACTCTATGAATATTGACAATGTTGTACTCTGAACATTCACATTTATAGCTGATGTTGAACAAGAGAAACACAAAGAGCATATGATAAAAGTAAAATCAAATTTTATTTGGGAATGGAATTGCAAACAGAAAAGAACATTGCAATGGGAATATGGATGGCACATAAAACTGTAGGTATGCTTAAAGGAATTGAGATAAGGAAAATTATATAAGAGATAAGGGTCTGAGATAATAGTCTCTGATCACAATGACTTATAACAAGACAGGCTCTAATTTATAACAATTAGAGCTTGTTGGGCAGCTGTTTTTGTAGAACTCCTTTCTGTCTAAAGTAGCATTAACCTTCCTAGAAATCGTGGTTGCAGGAGAGGGTTGTCTTTGGTGATAGTTAATATCAGACATTTATAGGCAAGAACCTTTCATTGAAAAATCATACACTTTATTTTTGGTTAATACAAGTGATTCTATCTTGAATCTAACACTTTCTGTAATGTGAAATCGTAATCCAGGAATTTGATTTGTTTGCTTTATATACATTTAAATATGCAAGCAATTTGCTATGGCTGGTTGACGAGGCAGTAATGCACTTCTATTGAATAGGAGTTCTGTTATCTATCTGAAATAAGCACTGTTGGTTCTCTGCCTGGATCATATAGACCCAGCTGGCACATGATGCACAGTTGTTGAGAGTGTTCCTGCCAACAGCTCATCATCAGATCTAATGAATTGCCCTTAATTCCTAGGAGCAACATCAACAGAAGTACCGAGGAGAGTATGGCCACACAGGTAAAGCCCATGCAAAGTCGATTCTCACGTTGAAGGTTCCAGAGTTTTCTGTGAGACCAGGAGCCACATTTTTGCTTCTTCTGTTTTCTCAGTTACTTGTAGTTTTTTTCCTCAAAACACTCCTCTTACAGGTAGTGTCACCTATAAGCTTTTATACTGAAGTCCCCAACACTTATGACCTTGAAGTGTTAGAGTACTTGAAGACTCTAACATGGAATGGCCAAGTTGAAATAAGCCCATTTGTATGGATCCCAATCCAAGGTGACTGCTGTCTAAGTAACAAGAGGAATTTCAGATATACACAGGGACACCAGTGATTCAGGGACACAGTGACTCAGGAACACAGGGACACAGAGAAAAGACCTATGAGGCCAGAGACTGACACTGGCCATCTGACCAGGTAAGAAGAAAGGCCTTGGAAGAAACAGGCTGCTAGTTTGCTGTTCTTGGACTTCTGCCTTCCAGGACCGGGGGAAAATAAGTTTCTCTTGTTTAACAGTCACCTGTGTCAGACCCTTTTTCTCTTTGTATTCTATAATGCCAAAATTTATTGAAAAATAAAAAGTACAGAAGTTGCATCAACTTTATTGTCTTGAATTTGCAGTGAACTCTGACCACAGATGATATTTACCTTGTGTTTGGATGACTTGAAGAGTTGAGATGAGAACACAAGGAATTAAGTATTTCGACTGACTTTTTCCTTAAAGCTCTATGAGAGTTGAGATTTAATAAAGGTTGAAAGTTAATAATGTACTTTTCGTTTTTTACCTAATCACATATTGGTGTTTTCTTTATAAGAAAAAAATATACTTATGTTTTAAACATTTTGTTGGATGATAAGAATTTGAAAATTAGCCTTTATGAGGACTAGAGAGATGGTTTAGCCGTAAAGAGCACTTGCTGCTCTTGCAGAGGACATAAGTTCAAGTTTATTCTAGCACTCAAATTGAACAGTTCAAAACTGCCTGTAACCCCAGTTCCAGGGCAGCTGATGCCTTCATCTGGCCTCCGTGGGCAGTGGCACACATGAGGTACATATAGGAGTATGCACATAAAATAAAAATAAAATACATCTTAAAACCAGCTGCCCTTGAAATTAGTTGCAGAAACAATATTTATATTACAAACATGCTCAGAAGCTGCAAATAAGTTCTCCCTGCTTCCAAGAACCAGCTGGTGTGTATTTCCCAGCACACCAAGGGGCCGAGTGTCCTCAAATGTGTAAATTTGCACACTATCTCGTCACAGTACTGCTCTGCATGTGGTGTGTATTGCCTTCATTGTTTACTTTTGTTGCCTCTTTCAGGGTCCTACATTTACCTTTGCTTTTCTGTGTTATGCTTATTCCCTTTGTCTCAGCACCTTTCTTTTATTTAAGGTCTTTTATTTTATTTATTTAATTTCTTTTATTTATTTAATGCACCAAGCATTATTTTTCTCCAAAAAAAAACCCAAAAAACTTTCTTACGATTCCTGCCCCTTTCTCATGATCTCCTGAATCTTTTACTATTCTAATGTGTTTATTTAGATGCTTAAATAGTGTTTTATGATTAAAGACAACAGTATACATATATAAACTTCTTTAAGATTTTATTTTTAATTATGTGCATGGGTTTGTGCATAAGCATGTGATGCCTTTACAGGCCAGAAGAGGGAGTCAGATCCACCGGAGCTGGAGTTATAGGCAATTGTGAGATGCTTGATGTGGGTGCTGTTGTTCCTTTGGTCCCTGCCCCAGCCACGCCCACTCCTTTTAACTCCTGACCCCGCCCTGACATAGCTCTCTTTCTGCTTTTTCCTCTCACACGGGGCTTTTGCCTCTCTCTCTCTCCCCTCCCTCTCTCCCTCTCTCTCTCTCTCTTTCCCTTTATTTCTTTCTCTCCTTGTTAATAAATTCTTATATAGCTATTTCCTGTGTTTATATGTCTGACCCGCCGCCACCGCCACAGCCGCCACTGCCGGGACCCGCCGCGTGTGTGCCCTCCCGCTGGTGAGAAGCTGTGCCGGACCCTAGAGCTGGCGCCCGGCACTGCTGTGACCCGCCGGAGTTTGCCGGGCGGGGGGACCCCAGAGTTTTAATATTTAACAACAAATTGGTGCCGTTTGACTCATCTTGACCGATTACCTGCGCCCAACTTCACCTGTTTGCCACGGCCTCATCCTCATCCGTGAGTTAACCTGAGTTGGCTTCCCTTCCCCCGGGGCGCTCAGAGACTGTCCGGCCGGCTTTCTCTGCTGTGTCCCGGACTGGGTCGCCAACCTCCTTTCCCACCCCCCCCCCTTGCTTCTTGCCCTTGGCCTAGGCCTGCGTCACCCGCAACCGGGAGTTCGGTGCTCTCGGCACTTTTCTCTTTTTTTTCTAAACTTTCCTGTCTCCGGCCCGCTACGGTGCGGTGCCTCCGGGCCGTACGCCCTAAAGAGCTTAATTGTCTCCTCCCAGCCGGGGTTTCTTTCTCCCTCGTACAGTTGTTGGGTTCGGGCCAATTAAGCCTTAGCACGCCCCAAGAACCCCGGGGACGCCCAAGTTCTTGGCCTTGTCGTGTTCGCGGTACTTTTTGGGTACCTTTTTGCGGGTGACCTCCGCTTCAGCCATGGGCTCTAAGCACTCAAAGCCAATCCCTCCATCCTCCCCACTCGGGCAGCTTCTGAAAGCTCTGGAGCCTCATGCCCTCATTCAAGTCATGGGCTCTGTAACCAACCCCCGCACCTGGAAGGCTGGTACAATGCCATCCCTCCAGGGACCCTCTGCTCTCGCCGCCATGGATCCCGGACAAACCTCAAACTCCATACCCCCCCCCACAGCTCCTGGAGGGGCCACTCGCTCTCGCTCCGCCCAGTCGAGCGATAGCGATTGGCTCACACATTCCTCCTCCTCCCAAGGTTTACTCGCCTGCACCTTTCTCCCATGTCGCCTGCACCTTTCCCCCTTTTGCCCCTCCCCTCTGCGGCTTTTTGTTACGGCAAGGCGGCTCACCAACAGAGCAGACAACACGTGGCAGTCGCCATCTTGGCTAAAGGCCAGATGGGTCAGGTGACTTTTTCCTCCCTCTTGGCTGAGGGCCAGACCACGTGACCACACTCTCCCGGTTTTACTCCCAGTCTTACCCTGTCTTCTCACCCGGTTTTCACTAAAATCCTCCTGTTAACTCTGTTACATGTGTTTTGAGCAATGGCATGTCTCTGATAGGGCCCATCAGAGTTGTCCACTTGCCCAATTCCTGTACACTCTTTCTATACATAATAATACATATATTTTAAACTGCTATGTACCTTTAAGTCTCTTAAGCTGTTCTCTACCATTGTCAGTTCTGCCACTAATTACAAGCAGTTTTTTCCCTCTATCTGCCTTTTTACAAATGTAAATCTTACCTGTTGAGAGCCAGTGCGATCAAGCTCAGACCCAACTTTCCAAACGAATTCTATACTATAGTTATACCTGATAAACAGCCCTCAACTGCTCAGAGATCTGGGGAATGTGATATTTAAGTATTTAATTTTTAAAAACTTTTCACAACAATAAAAAAGAGACAGGTTGGCTCCTAGCAGCAGCTCTCTGCTCCCTCCAAGGAAGAAAAAAGACAGACATGCGCAGAACAACGTCCTTCGACTGCAGAGCGCTGACTATTGGGCAAACCTGCCTTTCATCTGAAGTAAAGACCTCTAGACGTGGACGGAATCACTGGAATCGACAGCCTAGCTGCTCAGGTCAAGGTAGGCCTGTCTTCCTACAGATTTCTTAGCCCACAGGATATTCTGGAGCCTGGCAGGCCCTGCGCTAAACAACAAAGTTCAAGTGCAACCTTCAGCGACCATGGAGGACCCAAAAAGAGTAGCTCTGGGTGCCAACCAAGTAAGTTCTCTGTTATTTTCTAATCAGTAACTCAAGTAAAATCTTATCCTTCTCAAAGATCTCTGACAGTTTGACAGCTGAGAGGTTTTGCAAAGTGACCTCACCAAACAAATTTCAAACCAAATTTATCTCTTATGCTACAGTCATTATGTGTCTAAAACTTCTGTTTTCACAAATCCAAGGAGTTCTCGTGAGTTCCAGGGAGCCGAATTAAAGAATCCATCTTAAACAGGTCAGATACCCCCTCAATCCCCTGGTCCTAAAAATTTTTTCCCCTTAATTTAACTTTGTTCTGCCAATACCTTAAACAGGATAAGAGATACCAGTTCCATGCCACAGACATCGGTCAAAAGCAAAGAGACCAGCTATGCCAGGATGTTCCCAGCACCCAGCCTTCTCTCGCGCCCCCCCAAAGACGACGCCCACAATCAGCCGGAAGCAGTCTTGAGAATTCGCCGCCCCAATTCCTTCAAACTGGAGTGTCTAATTTGCTTTTTATTAAAAGCAAGGTGTGGGAATGTTGTTCCTTTGGTCCCTGCCCCAGCCACGCCCACTCCTTTTAACTCCTGACCCCGCCCTGACATAGCTCTCTTTCTGCTTTTTCCTCTCACACGGGGCTTTTGCCTCTCTCTCTCTCCCCTCCCTCTCTCCCTCTCTCTCTCTCTCTTTCCCTTTATTTCTTTCTCTCCTTGTTAATAAATTCTTATATAGCTATTTCCTGTGTTTATATGTCTGACCCGCCGCCACCGCCACAGCCGCCACTGCCGGGACCCGCCGCGTGTGTGCCCTCCCGCTGGTGAGAAGCTGTGCCGGACCCTAGAGCTGGCGCCCGGCACTGCTGTGACCCGCCGGAGTTTGCTGCGGGCGGGGGGCCCCAGAGATTTTATTATTTAACAACAGGTGCTGGGAACTGAATGTGGATCCTCTGCAAGGGCAGCAAGTGCTCTTACCTTCGGAGCCATCTCTCCAGAACCCTTGTGTATATTATTGTACATATAATATATAATAATACCTATTATATTACACAGACACACAGAATCTGTTATAAAGAAAAGGAACCCACCATTTGTGACAACACAGATGAATCTAGAAGATAGTATGTTAAATGAAATGAGTCAAGTTCATAAAGACAAACCTCGATGATGTCATGTGTTTGTGCAGTCTTATAAGTAGACATAGAATAGTGGTCACCAGGGTTGGAGGTGGTTAGGGTGTGAGGGGATGGTGAGTCAAAGGACACATGATGTGAGGAATCACATGTAAAAGGTGTATTACACAGGAGGGTGATTATGACTAATACAATATACACATTGCATGTTTAAAATGTAATATGGATTGTAACACCCGATTCTGTGTTACCCCCTCAGTACAGTTCGCGCACCACTGTACCGTACGCGAGTTGGGCAAGGGCCTGGAGATTGAAAGAACACACAAAGAGACCTGGGTCATTCGAAAGGAGATCAGCCGAATGCCGTTTATTCATCTTTGGGGAAATTCTTATATACCTCGCTGCTGCACAAGGATTTCTGCCCAGGCAGGTGGGAAATTACCACTCCAAAGATGGAGTCAACAATACCTTACAGCTAATCACCAGGTGGGGCAGAAGGAGCACAGGAACAAACACTGTTTTAGCTGGCTGACCAGAAACTGTCCTCAAGATGCACCCCAGGAACAAGGGTAGACCCGGGCCCTACAATGGATATTACATATTCTTTTGTGCATGTATAGGTTTATGTGTGTACATATGTGTGTGTGTGTGTTTATATACATGCGTGCTTAGGTTCAAAAACAAACTTAGTTGTTATCCTCAGACGCCATCTACCTCACTTTTTCAAAGATGGCTTCTCATTAGCATGGAATTTGCCAACTAAGTTTAGGCTGGTGCCTAGAGTACCCCAAGGTTCTACCTGTCTCTGCCTCTTCAGGACTTAGATTACAAGAATGGGCCACATGCTCTGCTTTTGGAGATGTCTTTGTTAGCTGTTTTTTTTTCTTTTTCAACTCGATACAAGCTAGTCATTTGGAAAGAAGGATCCTCAGCAGAGAAAAAGTCCCCACTAGATGGCCTGTGGGCAAGCCTGTCAGCATTTTCTCAATTAATCGATATGGGAAGGTCTAACCTAGTGTGGCAGTGTCACCCCTGGGCAGGTAGTCCTGCACGTTATAAGAAGGTAGAATGAGCAAGTCTTGAGGAGCAAGCAAGTCAGCAGTGTTCCTCCATGGTTTCTGCCTCAGCTCCTCCTTCCAGGGTCCTACCTTGAGTTTCTGTCCTGACTTCCTTTAACGATAGACAGTGATGTGGAGGCATAACTGAAATAAGCCATTTCCTTCCTTTCCAAGTTACTTTTGATCATGATGTTTTGTCATAGCAATAGAAACCATAACGAAAGTGGGAATAGAACTCATGCCCTCATACTTGCAAGGTAAGCTCAGACTTGGTGTTACCACAAAAATAACTACATTGTGAGGTGTGTATTTGCTGATTAGCTGTAGTTAAACAATCTATGATGTATGTGCATTTCAGAACATCACATTGTTCAAGATAAAAAAGTACTACTCTTTTTTTTTAAATCTAAAATCAATTAAAGGAAAAGAGTTATTTCTCCTCAGTGAAGGCAGGGGCCCTTGGTTTTACCCCGCTTTACTTTCCAAGTGACAGCTGGCTTCTAGACTCTAGTCTTGTGAGCCTGACATCTAGATGTATATCAGTTTCCTTTAACCTAACCCTAAACCAATCTATTCCCTAACTTGTAGAATGAATAGAAGGAATGCCAGTGGCTAGTGTTTAAATCCCTGCAAACTCTTCCCTTCTAATCAGTTCTCACTGAACTAACCTGACTTCCCCGTGGGACAGTGAACTCTTCCAAAGCTTATAACATAGATGTGTGTTTGTCCAGGTGTAGTGGTATATTATTAGTGTTGTAATAAATAAAGTGCCTGAAGGTCAGTGCAAAGCAGCCACACTAGTCAGCCATACAGGCCAGGCAGAGGTTGCAAACTATAGTAGTAGGAGTGGCGGGGCTGCATCCCCAGCACCCCGGCTGCCTGCCTAGCTTATGCTCTGAAATAACAACACAGAAATTGTATTCTTTTAAACACTGCTTGGCCCATTATATCTATCCTCTTCTCGGCTAACTCTCGCACCTGGACTAGCCCATTTCTAATAATCTGTGTAGCATTAATCTTACTGGGAAAATTCTAGCCTACGTCCATCCTGGGTTGGAGCTTCATCGCGTGTGGCCAGGAGAGGGGAGCATGGCCTCTGCTCCAGAGAGCAGAGCTGTCGAGTTTGAGCTCACTTCCTCTTCCTCCCAGCATTCTGTTCTGTTTACTCCACCTACCTATGTTCTAACCAATAAAATGGGCCAAGGCAGTTTCTTTATTAGCCAATGACCTTCCTTCATCATTTCCCCTTTTTCTGTTTAAACAAAAAAGGAAGGCTTTAACTTAACATAGCAAAATTACATATAACAAAACAGTTATCAAGTAAAAATTACAATAATCTTTATCATAACTAAGGAAAACTATAGCTATAACTAACTATTCTTCAACTCCATCAAAGACTCCAGAAAGATACAATATTACCTAAGCAAACAAGAAATAAGCAACTTTCAAACTCTAGAAATGACAGAGACATCTTGCTGCCTGGACAGTCACTCAAAGTTCCTCTGTATCCTTGGGGCATGCATCTTTGGCCTACAGGCCTATAGTTTCCAGCAGACATTTCCATGAAGCAGGAAATTTCAAAGGCAGTTCAGTCACTATCTGTTGTGTCCTGCAGAATGTCTCGCAGACTCTTTCATGAGTCAGGAACCCTGAAAGATCATCTCACCTTTAGGCAAGTTCAGCAGTCCTCTCTCTGTGGGTTCTCTGTGTCCAGTTTATGCAACAGTCCAGGCAAGAGCAGTTTCTTGCCCAAATGGCTATCAAAATCCATAAGGATCCTTTTCGATGCCCATCTTCCTCTTGAAGTAGATTGGTGCTGCCAGGAGCAGAGTGTCTCATTGTCATGAAAAGTCCTACGTTATTAAAACATTTAAAATGCCATATTCTATAATCTTTGAAATATATAAAGAATGCCTGTCTAAAATATATCTATGTACATCTAGAAAATCTTAACTAACATGACTACAAACTTGACTATTTTGATTATCTATTAACAACCTATATACATTACATTTTTACATAAACTACACAATCAAAATACCTTAATCAAGAGCAGAAATACATATACATATAACAAAATTGACCTTAAATTTATATCACTAAAGCAAAATCCATATGAATGCAAATTATTCATGCCTATATCAGCACACACCAAGTCCAGCAGCCACACTAGATAGCCATAGAGGCTGGAGAGTTGTGGTGCATACCTTTAATCCAAGCACCAGAGAGGAATATTAAACAGGAGGAGACAGGTCTCACACTCAGCCGTTTTGAGGATTTGTGGAGGCAGGATCTTCATTTCAGTGTGAGGTAAAGGTAAGGGCCAGTGGCTGGCTGCCTTGCTTTTCTGGTCTTCAGGTTGAACCCCAATATCTGTCTCTGGGTTTTTATTATTCATGCTATGGTGTGTGTTTGCCCAGGTCAACTACCTGATGAAAGTGACTCCTAATGGGTTTTCAACACTGGCTTAACCTTGGTAGGAGCAATGCTTCCAGGTAGATAATGCATACAGAATTCATTCTAAGATGGCGTGGTCTGAATCAACAAGGAAGTCCAATTTACAATAGAGAATCCTACAGCTCATCTCACTGTTTGTGTAAAGTTCTTGCAAGATCTTAGTCACTTTAAAACAGTCTCCTACGTTTCTGTGAATGAGTCAGGCTTCTCAGGGAGGCTTGCTCTATAAAATCACCATCAAGCTGGTGAGTCATAGCCTTGTGAATGATTACTCTGGGACCGGAATGTCTACCGCATCCCAGCTACATGGTCAGCACTTCTATCCCGTTTCAGGCATACACAGCTAAAGACAGGGAGGAGACAGGATGGGATTAAAGTGCTGGCTCCAGGGTACATCCCTCTTGCTTCTTACAGAGTTGAATCACACTCTGGCTGGTATACTTTTATTTTCATCTGTTTTGGGAGAAGATTCATTTTGATGAAGCTTCTGTCATATACATGTTAATGGTTTGCCTCTAGTTACTTTTAGAGTTTTAAGGATTGCATTTTATTTTTGTTATTTTTCTCTGCGCCAGGGATTGAAGTCGTGCCCAGCCCAGAACAGGAAGTATTTGCTAGTCATGAAGCGCGTGATTTCCTGATATAACAATCCCTTAACATAAGCTAAAACTCACATGACTTGTATGTAACATGAAGCCTTCACTTTCTAGCTCTGCAACCATCTCACTTCCTATGTCCCCAGGGCTTTCTTTCCAGAACTCTCCAGGTCACATTCTCTGTAGAAGAGCAGTGACCCTGCATTCCTGTTTCCCCTCCCCTCTTTGCATTTTTATTTGCTCGATTCCTTTCCCTTTCACATCCTCTTTCTTCTTCACCTGCTGTTTGGTCCTGATGGTACAGGTGAGACACAAACCAGGCATCCTGGAGTTCCTGTTTCCTGCTGTTACCTCACGTTAAACCATCTCTCTTCTTTCTTTCTTAGTGTCTTTGGAGAGCCATTGGAGGCCCAACCATGGATGTTGTTTGAGCTCCTTTAGGCATCTAAGTGTATTTCTGATCAGCCACTCTGGGTTGCCAGTGCCAGATGTTTGTCATTTGGTAAGGAAGGGAAAGGTCCCTGTGCTTACTGAAACGTAGTACAGATGAGGAGAACAGAACCAGGGGGAGAGAATGGAAGAGAACAGTGGTGGCTCAGGTAGGAAATATTATATCTATCCTCATTAAAACACATTGGTGTTTTCTTAATTTTTAAATTATTTCTTTGAAAGTTCCATAGAACATGTTTTGAACATATTCAGTCGTTTCTCTCCACTCTTCCCAGACTCACCAGCCCCCTACCCATCCAAGTTTGTTTAAAAAAATCCTTCAAGACCAATTTATGCTGCCCACATATTCTCAAATGTCTGGTCTTCCACTGAAGTGTGGCTTATTTTTCCAAGGGCCACACTCTAAGAGAAAACCATCTCCCTCTTCCCCAGCAGCTAACAAAAGCTGATAGCCCCACAGCAAGGTGCGGGGTTGTGTGCACAGCTCCCCTTCCATGCTGCCATTTCATCTGGCTTGGTCTTGCACAGGTTTAGTATATATGATGTCTCAATGGCTGTGAGTTAATTAGTGCAGCTGTCCAGATGACAGTGTTCCTTGCCACCACCGCCTTTGTTTGGACATTCTTTTTTGTCCCTTCTTCTGAAATGATCTGTGAGCTTTAGGATGTGGTCCATGTGTGATCTCTAAGGTTTAGCATTTACAATCTCTTGTTTTCAGCACCTTGGTCAGTTGTGGTCTTTGTGCTAATCTCTGTCTGTTACAAATAGCTTCCATGATGAGGGTTGAGAATTGCATTAATCTTTGGGTATAATGATGTCATTAGGAGTTGGTTTAATACTACATCCATTTAGCAGAATAATAGAAGTGGGTTCTCCCCTAGGTCCTATGACCTGTCTAATCACAGGTTCTTAGACTGACAATGTTGCCAGGTATGAATTTCATCTTGTGGAGCAAAGTCGGAAAGTGGTTGACAAAGAACTCCCTGACATTTATTTAACCCAACTTCAAATGTGAAGAGTCAATTTTAAAAATTGATAATAATACTTCATCATTGCCTGGAGGTGGGGGCAAGAAAAAAAAGAGAGTCATTATTATGATTATTTCAAGTGTTAGGGGTTGAACCAGGGCCTTATGCATGCTAGGCAGACTGACTACCACTGAGCTACATCCTAGCCCATGAAGTCGGGGAGGTGTAAGAGGCACACCTTAGAGAAAGCAGTTGGAGGAAGCAGAAGTGTTAAACACACAGGCTATTTTCCTTCAAAGGAAGCAAATGATGCCTTTTCAGTGGGAAGGCTGGAGTGGATCTTGGCCAATAACATTGGTGATCTTTTGCTGTTCTATTAAGAGCCAGTCTTCATCTGAATCCCCCAAATCCTGAGCATTGTTTAGACCCTAATCCTGACCTTTATCTCTTAGTGACTAGAACCCAACCTTGTGAAAGAGGCCCCATGTACTTTACATCCTCTGTCAATAGACTCTATCCTTATGCTTATTACAAATCCTTCCTCCTTAGGCTCTCACTGTTTATTGATCAATAGAGTTCATTTTTACTGTAAAGGTCACAGATGCTCTGTTGCTTTCCACTGGAGCTCGGATGTAGCCATCCCTGGAGCTTTGCTATGATAATCACCACATGAGACCTGTCCCTTAGTTTTACTGCGCTTCTTAAATGTGCAAGAAAAATACCAGACTCTGGGAGCTCGGACCCAGCACCTGCCTGGGTGGTGCTGACCTGCTTCTTCAGTCTTCAGTCTTCACCTCATGAGGGTCATTTCCCTTCTGGCCATGACACATTCAGGGACCCTGACAGGCAGGAAATTGTGGTTTTGTGCACGTAGAGTTTCAGTGTTTTAAAAGGATGAATCCTGGAGATAGATGGAGCACACTACTATATATGTACTCAAGGCTACATAACTGAGCTGGTGAAGTTCCTGTTACATGGATGTAACACAGTTTAAAAAACTAAAATCGACAAAATGAAAAGTTTGCTCAGCTCTACATAACACCGAGGAAAAAAACCCAGTAATCTGTATTTACAGCAATTATTGTGGAAACTGACCCCTTAGGACCAGTGTCTGAGAGTGGGGAGTACTGGGAGAACTTAAATTAGGGGAACAGATAAACAGGGGCTGAAGAATTGGTGGCCATGGAAACTTGTCTCGGAGCTGCTTATCAAAGCAGGAAGCAAGTATGTGCTGATCCATAAGCAGGGCTTGCCACACAAAAGAACACAAAGTGCAAAGCCCTGCAGCAGGACAGAGCAACTCAGAACACTGCAGAAACTGAAACAGGCCTGTGGGGCTGGTGCCTGTGCAGGAGAGACAGGTCAGAAGAAGATGGAGTCGAGGTGGGGGACTGGCTTGCCGGAACACAGCCAGGCTGTCTGTCATTACTCGGAAGCCACAAGGGCAGAGTTTAGGAGTAAGGGAGTATGATGCATAAACTCCAAAATATTTGATAGATTGATTTTTCACAGAAAAGATTTGACTATTTCCACTTTAGAGGGTTACAAGTGAAAATATTGCATAATTCGATGGAGTTGTATAAACATGACTGTGGCTGTACTTTCCCTATCTCCCATGTGCACCTGAGTTTATGCTAAACTAGGGTAGGGATCTCCTTTGTCCTTTATGGTGATCCTTTGTAGAATAAGATTGAATTGACACTACACTTGATCTTAGCAAAATGAGTCACGAAATAAATCAGACAAATATCATACTTTATGATAGCCACAAATATAAAATCTTAGGTTAACTCCAACCAAACAAGTGGTTGCCTGTATGACAAGAACTGTAAGTTTCTAAAGAAAGAAATTGAAGAAGATACCAGAAAATGGAAAGATCTCCCATGCTCTTAGATAGGTAGGATCAACATAATAAAACTGGCAGTCTTACAAAAGCAATCTACAGATTCAATGTAATCCCCATCAAAATACCAACACAATTATTCAACCTTGAAAGAACAATACTCAACTTCATATGGAAAAACAAAAAACCAGCTAAAACAATCCTGTACAATAAAGAAACTTCTAGAGGCATCACCATCCCTGCCTTTAAACTCTACTATAGAGCTATAGTAATAAAAACAGCTTGATATTGTCATGAAAACAGACTTGTGGACCAAAGGAATGGAATCAAAGACCCTGACATTAATCCACACTCCTACGAACACCCAATTTTTGACAAAGTGAATATGGTACAATGGAAAAAAGAAAGCATCTTTAACAAATGGCACTGGTATAACTGGATGCCAACATGTAGAAAACTGCAAATAGACCCATATTTATTGCCATGGACAAAACTCAAGTCCAAGTGGATCAAGGACTTCAAGATTAGTCCCGTTACATTGAATCTGATAAAAGTGAAAGTGGGAAGGCCTTGAACACATTGGCACATGAGACCTCTTCTTAAATATAACACCAGTAGTACAGACCCTGAGAGCAACAATCTGATGTGGGAGATCCTTCTGTTTGTGTGTTACTTTTCTTGGTTAATAAATAAAGAAACTTCCTTGGCCTATTAATAGGGCAGAACTTAGATAGGTGGGGAAGACAGAACTGAATACTGGGAGGAAGAAAGGCAGAGTCGGAGAGAGAAGCCATGGCACTGAAAGACCCTCAGAGTGGTCCTTCCCTCAGGAGGAGACCCCTAACCCAAGGAACAGTTGAGACCACTGGCTGCAATTAGCAAGTGGTTTATTGGGTGGGCACAGGTACCTGTGGGCAGCAAAGTCCTTTTGGAGGACTTGCGCATCTGCAGGCTGGGAGAAGGTCTTTTTATAGGAAAAGGGTGGAAAAAGCAGGCATACAGAAGCAATGCATGGTTACAGGGATCTCATTGGTCAGTTCGAATGAGGCAATGGGTTCATTTAGGGGACAAGTTCCCTGGAGACATGAAGGTCTGATAATAATAGCAGACTTGGCCCTATCTAGGGTACATGTAGTTTTTCCCAGAACTGTTCGTTCCCCTCCTAGGCCTGGTGTCTGACCACAGATATCCTGTTTTGGCCACCTAGGAGTACCGACTTTACCTTGAACTTACATTTGTTTGTGTGAAAGCCTTGCAAAATGGCATTACAGCAGCTAAGCTGGGGTCTTTCAGCACCACCAGAGATAGATGCTGGGAATTTTACCTGGTAAGTCACAGCCTCATGGTGATATACAGATTAATGAAAATAAGTTAAATTAAGATGTAAGAGTTAGCCAATAAGAAGCTAGAGCTAATGGGCCAAGCAGTAATTTAATTAATATAGTTTCTTTGTGATTATTTCGGTTCTGGGTGGCTGGGTGGTTGTTGCAGCTCCTTGCAACAACAATCAATAAATGGGACCTCCTGAAACTGAAAAGCTTCTATAAGGCAAAGCACAAGGTAAATAAGAAAAATGACAGCCTACAGAATGGGAAAAAGATCTTCACAAACCCCACAAGAATTCAAGAAACTAGACATCAAAATACAAAATAATGCAATTTAAAAATGGGGTACAGAGCTAAACAGAGAATTATTAGCAGAAGAAGCTCAAATGGCCAAAAATATTTAAGGAATTTCTTAACATCCTTAATCACTGGAGAAATACAGATCAAAATAACTCTGAGATATCATCTTACACTTGTCAGAATGTCTAAGGTCAAAAATACTGAGCACAGTTTATGTTGGCGAGGATGTGAAGTCAGGGGAACATTCCTTCACACTGGTGGGAGTGCAAACTTGTACAGCTGCTTTGAAAATCAATATGAAAGTTTTTCAGAAAATTGGGACTCAATCTATCTCAAGACCCAGAGATACCACTCTTGGGCATATACCCAAAGGATAATCATACCACAAGGACATTTGCTCAATAATGTTCAGAGCAGTATTATTTGTAATAGACAGAATGTGGAAACAATTTAGACATTCCTCAACAGAAGAATGGATAAAGAAAATGTGGTACATTTGCACAATGGAGTATTAGTTGGCTGCAAAAAAAAAAAAACAATGACATCATGAAATTTGCAGGCAAATGGATGGAACTAGACAAAAAACATCCCGAGTTAGGTAAGCCAGACTCAGAAAGAAAACATGGTATGTACTCACTTATAAGTGGATATTAGATGTAAAGCAAAGGATAACCAGATTACAATCCATAGCTCCAGAGAAGTTAGATAACAAAGAAGACCCTAAGAGTGGCACATGAATCTTCCTGGGAAGGGGAATTAGATGAGATATCTCCTGGGTAAACTGGGGGGTGAGGCAGGCAGTGAAGGGGAGGGAAAGGGGGATGAGAACATGAGGGGAAGGGATGGTGGAGGGAGGGATGGAGTGGGAGAACAATAAAAGAGATATCTTGATAGAGAGAGCCATTATGGGGTTAGGGAGAAACTTGGTGCTAAGGAAATTCCCAAGAATACACAAGGATGATCCCCAGATAAGGCTCTTAGCAATAGTGGAGAGGGTACCTGAACTGGCCTTTTCTGTAATCAGATTGGTGAACATTCCAACTATCATCATAGAGCCAGCCTTCATCTAATTAACTGATGGAACCAGATGCAGAAATATTTCAACCAAGCACCAGTTGAAGAGAGGGAGGAGGGAATATATGAGCAAGGGAGGCTAAGAAATCTACAGAGACAGCTGAACCAAGCTTGTGGAAAATCATGAACTCCAGACCCACAGCAGTAGAGACTCCATGGGACCAGACTAAGCCTTCTGTATATGGGAAACAGTGGTGAAGCTTGGACTATCTGAGGGGCCCCTGGGAGTAGGACCAGGATCTAACTCTGATGCATGAGTTAGCTTGCTGGAGCTTATTCCCTATGGTGGAATGCCATTCTCAGCCTTAATACAGGGTTGAGGGGCTTGGTCCTGCCCAACTTAATGTGCCAGACTGTGTTGACTTCCCATGGGAGTCCTTACCCATTGGGAAGAGTGGATGGGAGATGGGCTGGTGGGGGTAGGCGAGTGGGGTTGGGAGCAGGGGTGGGAGGGAGAACTGCTGGAATGTAAAATAAAATTATAAAAGATAAAGGGATTGAATTGAGACACTGAGATTAACAGTCTTGCTTATGACCTGGAACTTTAGGTGGTGGAACCAAGATTAAAGTCCTCACAAAATAGCTTTACAGCCAAGTACCTACCACTTTGACCAGAAAAACATGGAATTCATCTTACTCTGTAATTCCAAAGTAATGCAACCAAAGCAAACCAGGGAACTACTGTTGGCCCAAGGAAAATACACACAAGGGGCATTTAATTTTTTTTGTATTTTTTTCTTTTCTTGGTTAAAAAAATAAGTAGAGATGCCTTCTAAAAATCATGATCCCCTTTTTATTTTCTGATTCTTGGGGAAGTAGTGTTCACATCAACAAGTTAGAAGATGTGATAAGTGATGCTTGACCGATGTAGAGATACACCCTGAAAGCCAGATTTGTTTTCTTTAACAGCGGGAGACAATGGCAAATAACCAGTCACTGGAAGAACTGCTTGCCAGTCTTCTCCTTGCCAAATCTGACACCTCAGATACCCCAGGTCTTCTGAGGGAGGAAGCTGAGATGACCAGAGTGAGGAATAAGAAGGAAACCGGATCCTTGAACCACAAGGGAGATCTTGCCTGGGCCCCACCCAGCAGTGAACATTTCCAATGGGATTTTCCAAGAAGTGAGTTTTGGCTAGCTGCGATGAAATCATGAATCACAAAATAATGACATTGTGAGCTGTAAACAGTTTTAATTTATACAGGTGACATTTAAAATGCTAATCAGACCTTCAGATAATTGCTGGAAGTTAGGAAGTCACTGCTGGGAACTCTTCCAGTTTCTATGGAACTCCTTCAAAACTGCCAGCTCTGTGAAGGTGTTTCTGGCTTGGCCGATGTGAGCTCTGACTTCTGCGTAGCCAAAGAATCTGAGTGACTGTTGCTCCTGGTGACTCTTGAAGTAATTGAAATCTCGAGTCTGCAGCCCGTGATCAAAGGGTGAGAACTCATCCCAGGGAGGGGAGATTTCAATTTAGCTTCTGTGGTTTGGTTCGCTTGAAAGTGGGGAAGTATCAGTATGGAGAAAATTAGCTGTCTTTCACCATGTCTGACTTTCTGTGTTGATTTCAGGCCACACACACATACACACACCCAGAAGTACCCACAGAGAAGTTCATTTCTCCCCTGCTGACAGTGTATCCCAAGTGTCTCAGAATTGTGTTTGTCCAATAATCAGTGAATGTTGGGGTGCCTACCATATGTGACCAGATTTGATAGTCACATCTCTACAGAGGTTATACACAGAGAAAATTTGCACATACAACTGATATAAGCATACACACATATGCAAGACAGCATTTGAACCCTGATAAGCATCATATCCAAATTAAAACCAGGTACACAGTGGGTGACCTTCATCTGACTAAAGATCAAGAGCATGGCAGTAGAATGAGTAAGGGCAGCAGTCCTCAGGGAGGAAGGAGCTGGCATTTTAAGAGGCAGACATGAACAATATGAAATAGTGACTGGAGAGAGGACTCAGCATTTAGTGCACTTAGTGCTCGTTCAGAGGACAAGGGTTCAGTTCTCTGCCCACACATGGTGGTTCACAGTATCCATAATTCCAGTCCTAGGGGATCCGATGCCTTCCTCTGGCCTCCAGAAGCCTTGAACTCATGCTGTGCACATGTGTACATGTAGGCAAAACATTCACACACATCACATACAATAAATGTAAAGAAAAGCGATATGAAATCAAACGGGAAGTCCACAGAAACAAGAGAGAGCTCTTGCTGAGTTTCAGGGGAGTCTATGATGATTACCTGTGGAGTTTCTCTTCTGAAAACCAGCCAGTGACCCTTGCCATGTGTCCTGCGGATGGTGCTCTCTGTTTCATTGGGAAAGCAAAGGCATCTAAACTCCTTTCTCATTTTGAACGGCAGCTTTTCTTTTAATACTTTGTTGAAAGATGTGTTCTTGGAAAGTCACTCTGACACTTGAACTTGGTTTTCTTCCCCTTTTCCAGGGAGGGCAGGCCCTATTTAGTCAAAATAAGTGAAAAGTAAGATAGAAAGTGTGATATGGAGAAAATTAAGAGGAAAGTACTGTAGAAAGGAATGCATTTGACATACTTGAGATCTGCGAACCTTTTCTTATACTAATAGATATCTTCACCCAGTTCCTTGCACGCAACATCTAGTCTCTCCTCATGGCATCCTTTATCACCTGCTTCTTTATGTTGGTAATGCAGGGTTAAGCAAAGAATAGCGAAGTCCCTGGTTGTGTCTATTGCCTCTAGTGCAGGCTTGTGTCACAGATACTAAGTGAGTGCTGTGGAGTAAGTTAACTTTTCTGTGTTGGTTTAGTTGTGGTTTCTGGTCTCTCATGACAAATCTCATTTTAAAGGCTTTAGAAAGTGGAGGAACCCTGAGTGAGTGAGTGTGTATTCTTGGTATGGGTGGAGCCATGCCAAGGACTCCATGGCCTTGGACCCACAAAAACTGGCCAACCATTCTCTACATGGGCTGGGCATAAAGTTGCAAGGCTTTCTCTGGGGCCTGGGTATGAGTGTTTATGGGAAGTCAACTATTGTGTGTGATGACTGGCAACTGAAGCTTCTTTCCCCATAATGTTTACAGCCCGAGTCAGACTGCTACCAAAAGACCTCCTCTGTAGACTACCTAACCTTCTCCTTCCATGCTGTCCTTCTGGACCACCAGTGCTGTGCACTCTATTAGACCCTAGATTTCCTGTCTGTATGTCTGTGCATACAGCCTTAATGCTATCTGCTTGACTCTCTCAGTATCTATATGTTTGTCCCTTCTTCATCCCTTCTTCATTTCTAGTCAGGGTTCTGGTGCCCGCCTGATGAAGGCTGTGGTAAACGGTGGTGCTCAGTTCTCAACGGCTATGGCATATTCTCCATTTGTCATGGTTCAGATCTTTCCAACAGCCATGTGATTCAGGTTAATGTTTCTCTTGCAGCATGGGACCTGACAGGATCAGCACATCACTGATTTTCCCTCTCAGCTCCATGCGCATACATGGCGAGGACCTTAGCAAGTCTTCAGCCGTTGAGGCCTTCCTGGGCTATAAGGAGTCATTAGGCACATGTGGTCCATTCATGAAAAACTTTATTCAAAGGAGTCTTGATTCCATTGTGCTGTTGGGAAATGAAAAACAATTGCAAGGAACTTGGGGTCTCCTAATCCAGAGACAGGGCTCCTTGCTTTAAAATTCCTAGTCTCAGCTGGGGAAGAGCGTCGTATCTCCCCAAAGAAGAAGCAAGTGTTGTCCAGTTTGATACACTCCCCACCACTCCCTATTGTCGCCCCGGTTTGTACTGTGATACAAATTTGCTTGCCTGCCTTCTTTATAAAACTTTTACATATTTCTATTTTATTTATTATGTGAATATCTGTCAGGGGACTGCATGCCACGGTGAGCATGCAGAGATTGGAGGGCAGCTTTTATGGATTGGTTCTTTCATCATACCATAGATTCTGGGAATTGAACTCCGGGCACCAGGCTTGCAGAGTAGCACTTTTACATGATAAGCCGTCTTGCTAGCCCCGGTAAAGCTTCTATTAAGCCTTCAGTCATTGACCACTGACTGAAAACCTTGGATAGCATTTTGATGGCTGTCTTTATTCTACCCAGGGGAGTCTATATCTTCAGCCTGAGTCTGTATGCTCTGAGAGCAATTTTGCAAAGATCTGATGAGTAGCTTTGTGAACCACACTGCCCCTCACCCCCTTGAAGGTCCTTCAGATGTTGTGGGGCAGGGTCTGACCAAAAGGTAGGCTCTGCTTTCATTTTTAAACTATGCATTGTTTCCATAACCTGAAAACTTTACTTCTCTGTTATTTATTTTGGATAATTCCTCCAGTTTACATACCTGGTCTGAGACTAAGGTGACTTCCTACAATGGGCCTTTAGTCTTCTTTTGTGTTAAACTACACAGGCAAGATTTCATGCATCTGGGTGCCCTTTTTCTGGCACCTTGGTTTGGCTATGATGAAGCTTCCTTGCCATCCTTTGTCCAGGTTTTAAGCAGTCTTTTCCCCTGTTTTATAATTTGAATGGTGTCTGACTGTGTGATATCGTATCTGCTATACAGTAACATTCAGATGGAACATGGTGCCATTATAAATAAGGACACAGGTTTGTCTCAGATGCTCTAGGAATTTTTTTTCAGTTATCTGACTTTTTTTTATTGAAGAACACTGTTCATACAATATATCTTGTTAAAGCTTCCCCTCCCCTGGTTCCTCTTGGGTCCTACCTACCTCCAGACACACCAAAGTTTATGAGCTTTTTCTCTTTCCTTATAAAAAAAAGAAAGAAAAGAAGAAACAAAAATGAATGCAAAAAAAATGAAAATCAAAATAAGCAAACTAAAGACCAACAAAAAAACCTCTAAAGCAAGATGAAACAAAAAAGTCCCCAAATACCATGAAGATAATTTTATGTTGGCCAACCACTCCTGGGAATGGAGCCCGTCCTGAAGGAAAGGAGCTCTAGGAAGTTTTTGTTACTGTTTTTTTAAAGCTTGATCTTTTAAAATATTTTTAAAAATTTCCAGAGCTTCATTTTTTAATTTTTTTTAACCTTTTTAAAATTTTAAAAAATCTTCATTGAGCATAAAGATCAAACTTGCTTTATACGGCTCTTTCTACCCTTTCTCTTGTTTCAGTGTCTGTGAGTGTTGGGTTCAGAGTCCACCTCTAAGACATGGAAGCTGTGCCACCACAGACAAGTCACCTAACTGTTCTGAGCCACGGTTTCTGTATCTGTAGACTATGCCTGCTTCCTATGTGATGTAAGGACAAAAGGCAGATATACAAAGTAGTTGTCCAGGATGCGGTGCATGTTTGCTAAGTCAGGATCAGCAGTTCCCAGTCGGGGCTGCACATGCTCTCACATGCTTACCTCACACGCCAGCGGGAAACACCGAGACTCATCAGATTAGACTCAGTATCAGATCGGCCCAGGTGGGAGTGGAGAGCAGCTGTACTCGCTGAGGCTCAGAGCTCCAGTTTGCTGCTTTTGCTGTGTGCAGACTGTTAGCCTGCAGTCAGTGACTGGGCACCTTCTCCCCCTGGGCTGCACCTTGCTTGCAGCTGCTTCCTACTCATGGAACAAAGTCCTCATGAGGACCAGGTATGATGTGTCCAGGAAGACACTTTCAACAGTGATGTGGGAGTGTCATCTATCAATATGTTGATTTCATTGGTTAAGCAATAAAGAAACTGCTTGGCCCTGATAGGTTAAAACATAGGTGGGAGGAGTAAACAGAACAGAATGCTGGGAGGAAGAGGAAGTGAGCTCAGAGAGAGGCCATGCTCCCCTCTCCCGGGCGGACTCAAGAGCTCTGCTCTCTGAGGCACACGTGATGAAGCTCCGACCCAGGATGGACGTAGGCTAGAATCATTCCCGGTAAGATTGATGCTACACAGATTATTAGAAATGAGTTAGTCCAGGTGTAAGAGTTAGCCCAGAAGAGGATAGATATAATGGGCCAAGCAGTGTTTAAATGAATACAATTTGTGTGTTGTTATTTCGGGGCATAAGCTAGCCAGGCGGCCGGGGTGCTGGGGACGCAGCCCCGCCACTCCTACTACTACACAACAGCGACCTTGGTGGCCACTTTGTCCAGGGAGAGGGGATTTTAGGATGCAAGCTTCTGAGCAATGGAACTGGGACCATCTGAGGAGATCAGGACTATTGGTCACTGACTTCTCAGCAGGTTCCTCAAAAGAAAGAGGTGCAAGGAAAAAAATGAAGAAGGAATCTCAATAATATTATACATGAAAGCACATTGAAATGGTACCCAGTGGACACATGAATACAACACTAAGTTCTCCTGAAAGATGAAAACTCAGCAAAAATTTTCTCTGTTTCCCCCTTTCCTCTCAAGGGTCAACCATAGGTATACACCCTGCCTGGATCAAGAGTCCGGGAAATGTCCAGGAACCCAACGCCTGGCACACTATCATCAAGATCTATATCGGAAATACTTTCAACATGTGACTTTACCACATCACATAGGAGCCTGTCAAAATACACACACTCAGGTCCAGCAGCAGGTGCGTATGAATCAGTCTGAGCTTAACAAGACCCCCCGAGAATCACATTAATAATAAGTCATTGCTTAAGCTTTGGGTATGATACTCTTTGGTGGACTTTGTAAAGTCTCTCCACCATGCAGAACTCTCTGTATGACAGTTGCTGTTCCAGGTATTCTGGACACACACCAGAGTGAGGGATCTTAACAGCAGGGGAAGGTAGGCTTTCCTTATGGTCTGTGATCTGCTTCCACAGTTGCAGGTACAAAGCAGAAGACTAATGTATACATCTCAGTATCTGTACAAACGTGCAAGATCTGCTGTGACAAAGAGATCATATGGAGTCAGCTAGGACCCATAAACTTGTTTCTCCTGGTGAAAGTAATGTGCAAATCTGTTCTTTGGCAAGATGTGTCCTCTGTGTAGGTTTCTCAGGAGGAGAAGTGATTTATAGGTCTGTCTCTGTCCTGCTTGCTGCTTAAAGATACTTTTAATTCTGATCTCCGCTTGCTGCTTAAAGGTACTTTAAATTCTGATCTGATGGCACTCAGGGCCATGTTTTAGATTCCATCTTTAGATATAACACATACACCTACACACGTGTGTGAGCATAGGACATGAAAGCAGAAGGTTGACTCTCTGAGGGGAAGGGGTGGATTGGTGAAGGGGTGGGTGGAGGAAGGATTAGAGGATAGTGTGAAGGAGGTATGATTAAGATACAATGATATACATGTATCAGAATGTCATAATGAAATCCACTATTTTGTATGATAATAATAATAATGAATAAAAAAGATAAACAAACAACACCCCCCCAAACAACAACAGCAACAGCAACAACAACAATAAAAGGTTCCCGTTTACTGACCAATGTCTTGGAAAACATGGTAGGAGGTCACACTTATTGAAAATATTGAGTGCAGCTTCAAGTCAGAGTTGGACCCTCTTGGCAACTGGGATAATGGGGAATTTTTACTAGGGCAACAAGCAAGAGTTAGTCTTTGGAGCTGTGGCAAATGCCTGTGCCATCCCCACAGTGCAGTTCTGTGCCTCACTGCGCTGCAGTTCTATGCTGTCCCCCCATTGCAGCTCGGCACCCACCTCTGCTCTTTGCCACAGTGTGATGGGTAGCTGCTTGTGCACTCATCCTTACTTACCAGTGGGGGTTTCTCACCACTGCATTTGGCCTCCTGCCTGGAAACGTCTGCAGGTCATTAAACCTCCTTAGATTAGAAGATTAGGAAAGTTAACGAGCAAGTATCATGGGTCTTAACTTTGCTGACAAGTTTTCCTAGTCCTGAGGTGCTGTTATTGGTTTGCTTGTTTATTTATGCATTGTGCATACAGGTGTTTGTGTATAACATGCAGCCGGTGCTATCAGGATGTGTGTGTGAAGGCCAGAGGACAATCTCAGGTGTCGGTCCCTGCCTCTCACCTTGTTTGAGACAGGGTCTATCTTTTGTTGTTCACTGCTTGTATATGCTGAACTGGCTGGCCCAAGAGGCTCCTGGGACTCCCCTGTCTCTTGCTCCCATCTTGCTGCTGGAGTGCAGGAATGATAGACTTGAACTCTTCCACCCACCTTTACTCGGGTTCTGGGGATTCAACTCCGGTCCTTATGCTTCTCCACATCTATATTCTGCTGACTGACACTGTCTCATAGCTGGACCACTGCTCTATAAAGGCAGGCCAAAGGACACCACAATGGCATATGATGCTCACTTATCTGCCAGCTTGGTACCACTTGCTGACTTAGGGGAGCAGAGGCAAAGTGAACCCACCTGGCAGACCTACTTTTAACACAGCTGTCGCTAGTCTTGCCAAACCCTCTCAGTCCACATAACAGGCTGGGATTTTCCCACCCACCTCTCTTCCTCTTTCTCCCTCTCCAGAGTCACACTTGAATTGCAGTCTGACAGCTTCCTGTTCCTTTCCAGTCACCTACCAATTATTTTCCACATGATTTCTTCCCTGAATCAAATCCTTACTTGCTTATTCCTGCCCTGGTGTCTGCCTTTCAGATGACAAGGACTAACAACTGGAGAATTGCTTTTCTGTATCTTCTCCTTTCCTCCTTGTGCTGGATAGTTTTGTGTTAACTTGACACAAGCTAAATTCATCTGAGAGGAGGGAATCTCAATTAAGAAAACGCTTTTATAAAATTGGCTGTAGGCAAGACTGTAGGACATTTTCTCAATTAGTGATTGATGGGTAGGGAATCAGCCCATTTGGGGTAGTGCCATACCTGGGCTTGTGGGCCTGGGTTCTATAAGAAACCAGGCTGAGCAAGCCATGAGGAGCAAGCTAGTAAGCAGCGCCCCTCCACGGCCTCTGCATCAGCTCCAGACTCCAGGGTCCTGACATGTTTGAGTTCCTGCCGTAACTTCCCTTCAGTGATGAACAATGATACAGAAGTATAAGTCATATAAACCCTTTCCTCCCCAACTCACTTTTGGTCATGGTGTTTCATCATAGCAATAGAAATCCTAAGATACTATTTTTGCTTTGTCTCATTTAATTTCTTCCACCGACATCATCACTTTCTTCAGTCATCTTAGCTGCTTTTTTTTCCTGTTAGATTTTTCCCTTTGCTTTTCTTCTGTGTAAATGATTTCTATGAGTTCTTCTTAGGTTCCTGACACCTGTGGTCTCGTTTTGCTCACTACATGATTGAGAAGAGGAGGTAGGAGCCTCTTTGTCACCTATCATAAAGGTCTGTTTTTCCAACTTGTGAACGTCTGCCTTTCAGGGCACAGAATACATGTACATTGACATGGGAGGTTACCAGTGAACTTCAGGGTTCTCTATTTCAATTTCTAATCTGTGGGGATTCACTTATTTTATTTTCTCCACTCAATTCCCAGAGCTACTTGGAGAAGCAGAAGGTATGCCCATCATTTCATAGGCCAGGAGAGAGAAACTCTCTGCCACCTTTAATAACTTGCCTAAGTGTGGGAGCATCGGGTGTCCACTGATGGTGGCAGAGTGCTTCACAGAATTTTCTTTTGTATTTGTCCTATGACTTTTGAGACTTGTGGTGAGCACATTGTCCTGTAGGTATCATACAGAAGCTGAGGCGAGGGTGACAGTGATTCATAGACATTTGGACCAGAACAGGAAAGGGCTGAATATGTGCATCTAGAAGATCTGGCCTTGGAGCATAGACTGCAGTTTTAGCTGTAGTCTTGTCTGGATTCTGAACAGGAAAGTCCTGAGTGGAAAAACAAAGGTTTCATCTAGTTAAAAAGGACTGTGTGGCTGATTGAAACCAATTCTCTCCTCTGCTCTGTGCACTAGGGCTTAAAAAATGCATGCTAAACCACACTTGCTCAGTGCTGCTGTTTTATTCTGTTTCATGTTGTCTTCCTGATGCCTGCTGTATCACGAGAGGCTCTTTCCAAAGGCATTATACCAAAAGTGATGCAATATCCAGAAAAAGGGCACAATTGTAGTTTTGCTATCATTATGCAAAAAGCTTCATCCATTCGGATTTGATTCCTAGCAATTCTTTACTAAGAGACCAAAGCTGACAAAGAGGAGGAGAAGTGGAAGGAGCAGAGGAGAGGAAGGAAATGAAGACAACAGAAAGGGAGGCAAGGTTGGCAGAAATAGGGCAAGGGAGAGGGCTGAGCAGAGAAATGAGAGAGAAAGATAGGTCAGCAGGGAATCAGAGCTGGTGGATGGATGTGGGACTGACTTGAGGCTATGGTCTTAAGTCAGTCTGAGCTGATGCCATGCTCAGACTGGATGGAGGAGTATTGGGTCTTGAGGGACCAGGGGAAGTTTGCTGTTAGTAAAGGATGGGGAGCTTTGGGCTCCTGCTCTATTCCTCTAAGTCAAGAGGTAGGGATAGGCTGTAGCACGAGCCATGCAAAGGAGGAGGGGGAAGGAGAAGAGGGGAAGGAGGAGGAGGAGAAGAAAGACCAGGAGGAGTTTGAGGCCAGCTGAAGAAGTACAGGTTTCATCACAGGGGTAGGTCTGGAAGTGAGCATGTGATGTCTGCAGGTTGGATGTAATTCAGGACCTGCAGACACCAAGGGCTTGTGAAGGACCAGCACTGTCACATCTCCTGGGCTCCCATTCCCATCACCACATC